>NC_072480.1:18936250-19237500 GCF_027574615.1 Eptesicus fuscus
GTTATAAAAGACACCGTGGCTTCCATTGCGAGCACATGACATGTCCTTCTTGGATCACTGGCTTTGGAGGAAACCAGTTGTCATATTGAGAGGTCCCTGAGGTGAGAAAGTGAGACAGACCTCCAGCGAACAGACAGGTGAGTGAGTCTTCTTGGAGCCAGCCCCAGTCATACCTTCAGATTGCAACAGACCAACTTGACTGCTTGACTGAAGCCTCTTCAGACCCTGAGCCAGAATCACCCTTTATTAAGCTGCTCCCAGATTCCTCACCCTCAGGAATGTTGTGAGACAGTGATATTTTTATTTAGTAAAATTATAAAACAATATTTATCTGATAAATATTTTTATTTTAAGCTCCTGCTAAATTTTAGGATAATTTGTTCTGTAGCAATAGGTAGCTAACACAGTGGTCATGGATTTGCTGCCATGGCGGTAAAAAACTGCTCATTACGGGGAAAGCGTGGCCCCTGGGATATCTGCTCTCCTGGCAGGGAAGAAGAGCCAGAGGGGAGTGGAATTTCACAAGGGTGTTAAGCCTTCTGCTTAGAACTGGCATACCTGACAGCTGCTCACATTTCATTGGTTAAAGCAAGTACATGGTTCAGTCTGTTTACAGGCCAGGTAGGTATACCCCTTCCCCAAGAAGGTTCTGCAAAAGGCAGGAAAGGATAATACTCTTACTGGGATGTGGGCATCAATAATTGGGAATTATAATACATTTGATCCCAAGAGGCATAAGATATTGCCAATATATAACTAAAATATCTCTGGAAGGAGATTCAAGAAAATGATAAGACTGGTTGGTTCTGGGGAAAGAGATCTGTGTGGGAAGGACATTTTCCACTATATGCTCTTTTGTATCTTTTAAATGAGATCTAAGTAAATTCAGTACCTGTTTAAAATACCTTAAATAACAATTTAAAGCAGAGGATGTAAGCCTTCCATTTTGAATTATGTTACTAGTAGAGACACTTAGAGAACCACTAGTTACTTATGGAGAGTGGAATGGGGATAAGGCATGGGGAGTGAGACCCTTAGATGTTTTGTTTAGGTTCTGTTATTATTTTATTATTATTTTAAATAAAACAAACTTCTGTATTTCTTCACTAAGGACAACTAAAATCCCTGGACATTATATCTAAAACAAACATTAGATGATTATGAAAGGTAAAAAGGAGAAGGCTGACTAGCTAGGCACCTCGGGACCTGAGAAATGACATGGTCATGAGTTTCCAGACTTAGAGCTGAAGTTAGCAAAGCAGAAAGACCAACAGGAGCAGATGAAGAAAAAAGAAAAGAAAAGCCTGCTGCCTCTAGCCAAAGGAAGAGGAAAGGAACAGTGAAAGACAGAAACCTTTTAGACAATAATCGTTCCTGCAGCCAAGCACCACAGAAAAGACTGGCCCCGCTCCCACCCATGGCAGCCAAGACCAAGTGGAAAACCAATACTTCTACCCTTGTGACTCTGTATTGAGGTGCCTCCAATTCCCCCACGGGGTATAGTTAGAGAAGGCCAAGTAGAGGGCCAGGACTTTCATCTCCTGTGGCCTGCAGAACCACTTCCCCTAACCCCCACCCTGAAGGGTCAGTGGAGAGTCCATGGGGGAGCAGGAACTCTCATTCTCACCCAGCCATAACAAGGAGCCCTCTCCCTCAGATGTCAACAGAGACTGAGTAGGAAACTTAGATTTCTACCTCCACCTGGCAGTAACAAGATGGTCCCTCCCTTGCTCCCTAAAACCTCCTACGAAAGCATTATATTAGAGAAAGCAACTTACATTTAACCAAAGATGTAAAACGCTGTACTTGGAAAATTACAAGATAATGAAGAAGGAAATTGAAGAAGATGCAAATAAGTGGAAGCATATACTGTGTTCATGGATAGGAAGATTTAATATCATTAAAATGTCCATCTTATCCAAAGCAATCGATACAGTCAATGCAATTCCTATTAAGATCCAATGATATATTTCACAGAACTAGAACAAATATTCCAAAAAATTATATGGAACCACAAAAGACCCTGAATAGCAACAGTGGTCTTGGGAAAAAGAACAAAGTTAGAGGAATTATGCTATCTGATATCAAACTATACTACAAGACCATAATAATCAAACAGCATGGTACTGGCACAAAAACAGACATATAGATAAATGAAATAGAATAGAGAACCCAGAAATAAACCCGTACCTTTATAGTCAATTAATTCTTAACATTGGAGGAAAAACACACAATGGGTAAAGATAGTCTATTCAATAAACAGTGTTGGGAATATTGGACAGATATGTGCAAAAAAATGAAACTAGACCACTTCTGACACCATATATAAATAATAAACTCAAAATGAATTAAAGACTTAAGTATTAGACTCAAAACCATAAAAATCCTAGAAGAAAGTATAGACAGTAAAATCTTAGACATATTTTTCTGATATATCTCCTCAGGCAAGGGAAACAAAAGAAAAAAATAAATGGGACTACATCAAACTAAAAAGTGTTTGCACAGTAAAGGAAGCCATCAACAAAGTGAAAATACAAACTACTGAATAGAAGAACATATTCACCTATACATCACATAAGGGGTTAATATAAAAAATTTATAAGAAAGTTATAAAACTCAACACCATCCTCAAACTATTCCAAAAAATTCAAGAGGAAGGCACACTTTCAAGCTATTTCTATGAAGCCAGAATTACCCTAATCCCAAAACCAGATAAAGACACTACAAAGAAAGAGAATTACAGGCCAATATCCCTCATGAACATAGATGCTAAAATCCTCAACAAAATCTTAGTAAATTGGATCCAGCATTACATTAGAAAGATCATACACCATGACCAAGTGGGATTTATTCTGGGGAGGCAAGGATGGTACAATATCTGCAAATCAATGAATGTGATACAGCACATAAACAAATTGAGAGACAAAAATCACATAATCATACCAATTGATGCAGAAGAAGCATTTGACAAAATCCAACACCTTTTCTTGATAAAAACTCTCAGCAAAGTGGTAATAGAGGGGTCATACCTCAACATAATAAGAGCTTTATATGATAAACCTATAGCCAACATCATACTCAATGGGCAAAAACTAAAACCATTTTCCTTAAGAACAGGAACAAGATAGGGATGCCCACTTTCACCTCTCCTGTTCGATATAGTACTGGAAGTGCTAGCCATAGTGATCAGACAAGAAGAAGAAATAAAAGGCATCCAAATTGGAAAAGAAGAAATAAAACTGTCATTACTTGCAGATGACATGATATTGTACATAGAAAACTCTAAAGACTCCATCAAAAAATCTACTAGACTTAGTAAATGAATTTGGCAATGGAGCAGGATACAAAATTAATACCCAGAAATCTATGGCTTTTTTATACACCAATGATGAACTCACAGAAAGAGAAACAAAGCAAAACAAACAAAAAATCCCATTTACCATTGCAACAAAAAAATTAAGACACGTAAGAATAAATTTAACTAAGGAGGTAAAAGACCTGTACTTGGAAAACTACCGGACGTTGAAAAAAGAGATAGAAGAATACATAAACAAATGGAAGAATATACCGTGTTCATGGATTGGTAGAATCAACATCATTAAAATGTCCATACTACTAAAAGCAATCTATAGATTCAATGCAATCTTCATTAAAATACCAATGGCATATTTCACAGACCTAGAACAAATTCTCCAAAAATTCGTATGGAATAAAAAAAGACCCCAAATAGCCATAGCAATCCTGAGAAAGAAGAACAAAGTTGGAGTGATCGCAATACCAGATATCAAGCTATATTACAAAGCCACTGTTCTCAAAATTGACTGGTACTGGCACAAGAACAGACATATAGACCAATGGAACGGAACGGAGAACCCAGAAATCCTTAAGTTGGAGGAAACTCATACAACTTAACAAAAGAAAGATAAACAATCCTATCAAAAAATGGGCAAAGGACTTAAATAGACACTTTTGGAAAGAGGATATACAGAAGGCCAAGAGACATATGAAAACATGCTCAAAGTCACTAATCATCCGAGAGATGCAAATCAAAATGACAATCAGGTATCATTTTACACCTGTCAGATGGCTATCATCAACAAATCAATAAACAACAAGTGCTAGTGAGGATGTGGGGAAAAAAGGAACCCTCCTGCACTGCTGGTAGGAATACAGACTGGTGCAGCCATTGTGGAAAATAGTATGGAGATTCCTCAAAAAACTTAAAAATGGAACTCCCATTTGACCCAGTAATCCCACTTCTAGGAATATATCCCAAGAAATCAGAAACACCAATAAGAAAGGATATATGCACCCTCGTGTTCATAGCAGCATAATTTACCACAGCTAAGATTTTGAAACAGCCTAAGTGCCCATCAGCAGATGAGTGGATTAAAAACCAGTGGTACATCTACACAATGGAACACTACGCTGCTGTAAAAAAGAAGGACCTCTTACCATTTACAACAGCATGGATGGACCTGGAAAGCATTATGCTAAGCAAAAAAAGCCAGTCAGAGAAAGATAAATATCACATGGTCTCATTCATTTGTGGAATATAATGAACAACATAAACTGATGAACAAAAATAGATCCAGAGACATAGAAGCATAGAACAGACCTTCGAACCTCAGAGGGAAGGCAGCAGAGGTGGGGGTGGGGGGGGGTGGGGAATAAGAGATCAACCAAAGGACTTACATGCATGCATATAAGCATAATCAATGGACACAGGCAGTAGAGGGGTGAGGGCATGTGCTGGGCGGTGGGTACAGCCGGGAAGAGGTCAATGGGGGGGAAAAAGGATACACATGTAATACTTTAAACAATAAAGAATTTAAATAAAAAAAACCCTCAACACCAAAAAAACAAACAATCCAATTAAAAAATGGGCAAAGGACCGGAATAGACACTTCTAAAAAGAGGACATACAGATGGCCAATAGACATGTGAAAAAATGATAATGTCACTAATCATCAGAGAAATGCAAATTAAAACCACAATGAGATAACACCTCACCCCTGTCAGAATGGCTATCATTAATACAAAGAACAAATGTTGGTGAGGATGTGGAGAAAAGGGAACCCTAGTGCACTGTTGGTTGGAATGCAGATTGGTGCAGCCACTGTGGAAAGCAGTATGGAGTTAAAAAATTAGAAATGGAGCTGCTTTATGACCCAGTGATTCCACTTCTGGGAATTTATCCAAAGAAACTGAAACACTAATTCAAAAGAATACATGCACCCTTATGTTCATTGCAGCATTATTTACAGTAGTTAAGAATTGGAAGCAGCCCAAGTGTCCATCAGTAGATGAGTGGATTAAAAAGCTGTAGTACATTTACACAATGGAATACTACTTGGCCATAAAAAAGAAGGAAATTTTACTCTTTGAGACAGCATTGATGGACCTCGAAAGCATTATGCTAAGCGAAATAAGCCAGTCAGAGAAAGACAAGTACCATATGATTTCACTCATATGTGGAATCTAGTGAACAAAATGAACTAACAAGCCAAATAGAGACAGACTCATAGATAGAGAACAGGCTGATAGCTGTTGGGGGTGGGGCGGGGGGGGAGAGAGGTGGTGCGTGGTGAAGGGATTGAGCAAAGAGAAAAAGCTCCTGGACAGGGACAACAGAGTGTTGGTTGCCTGCGGGGAGGGGGGAGTAGAGGGAGGTGGAAGAGGGTATAGGAAGGATGAATGGTGATGGACGAAGACTTGACTTGGGGTGGTGAATACACAATACAGTGTACAGGTGATGTGTTGTAGAATGGTGCACCTGAAACCTGTATAATTTTGTTAACCAGTGTCACCCTAATCCATTCAATAAAAAGGGGGAAAAGCCACTTGAAAACAGAAGGTTTAAATAAGCTCCAGTGTCTCATTACATATTTTGATATACAGCTACCTGTTGGTTTCCTGTGGCTGCTACAACAAATTACCATAAGCTGGGAGGCTGAAAACAACAGAAACCTGTTCTCTCACAGTTCGGAGGCCAGGAGACTAGAACAGAGTGCTGGCAGGGCAGCTCCCCCTTTGGAAACTTTAGGGGATAACCTTTTTTTTTTTTTTTTTTTTTTTTGCCTCTTCCAGCATCTGGTGACAGTCACCATTCTTTTTTCTTTTACTTTATTGATTAAGGTATTAAATATGTGTCCTTATCCCCCCGTTACCCCCCACCCCCACACTCATGCTCCCACCCCCCTGGTGTCTGTGTCCATTGGTTAGGCTTATATGCATGCATACAAGTCCTTTGGTTGATCTCTTCCCCTTACCCCCATCCTCCCCTACCTTCCCTCTGAGGTTTGACAGATGGATGCTTCTCTGTCTCTGGATCTATTTTTGTTCATCAGTTTATGTTGTTCATTATGTTCCACAAATGAGTGAGACCATGTGATATTTATCTTTCTCTGACTGGCTTATTTTGCTTAGCATAATGCTCTCCAGGTCCATCCATGCTGTTGCAAATGGTGAGAATTCTTTCTTTTTTACCGCAGCGTAGTATTCCATTGTGTAGATGTACCACAGTTTTTTAATCCACTCATCTGCTGATGGGCACTTAGGCTGTTTCCAAATCTTAGCTATGGTAAATTGGACAGTCACCATTCTTTGACTTGTGGTCACTTTAATTCAATCTGTGTAATGTTCTGTATCTTGACTGTATTGATTCCAATAGCCTGGTTGTGATATTTTCCTATTGTTTTACAAGATGGTACAATTAGATGAAACCAGGTAAAAGGTAAGGGGATCTCTCTACATCATTTCCTTGAATTTCATGTGAATCTGCAATTGTCTCAAAAAGTTTAGTTAAAAAACCTAAAACAAACTAAAATAAAACTATCTTCTGTATTGCTTTTATAAATAAAAACAAACAATTTACTGGGAAATATATATTTAACAAAAATCACAAAAGGTTATTATTTATTGTAACATGATCTTTATGTCATCATTAAAACCAGACAACTCTGTAAAAAAAATAAAAGATACAAACAAGTAATTCTCAAACTAAAAAATATAAATGAGCAGTACGTAGTGTGACCATGGGTTCCATTAGCTTTCCTTCTGGTTAGCACCCCTCTTTAGTCTTAAAACCCTCTTAATTGGACAATAAGTTATATGATCATCTTACTCATAAGCCAATGAAAAGGTGTTCACCTTCACAAGTACTGAGAAAAATATGAAAAAACAAGTTATTGTTTTCTCCTATCAGCTTGTTAAACAACAAAAGTTTGCTAATTCTCACTGTTGATAAAGTTCTATGCTCCGTTGGTGAGAGTACAAATTGATTCAAGTTTTCTGGAGGATAATTTATCAGAATGCATTAAAAATCTTTAAAAAGTATATCCTCATGAACAGCAATTCCATTTCTAAGAAAAATCAAACAAGTATACAAAGATGTATGTTCAAGGATTTTCATTGCAATGTTATAAATACATTAAAAAAATCCAAATAGTAAATGTTCATTAATACATAAATAATGGTACAGACATGCATGTACATGTGATGGCATATTATGTAGCCATTTATATATATAACATGATATTAATGTTAGCATATCTTTGTAAAGGAGTTACTTCTTAATGCTTATTTTCTTATGTATACTATTCTGTTCTAAGTTAATTTCAAAAGTCCTATACAATTTTTATAATAATACAGCAAATCTTGGATTCTGAGAAAATTATACCTATAAGATCAAGGTAGCCTCACGGAGATTAAGTGAAGCAAGAAAAATGCAAAGTGTCACTTAGGAAAGTGGGCTCCCCAGGATGTGGGAATTGATTCTAGTATCTAAGAATCAGTGAAGGCTGGGCTTGGTCAACCTGAAAAAGACGGTCAGCTTGCAGTTCTGTTTTTGTTCTACAGTGGTGAATTCAGTGGCTGCATTCAAAATTACAAAATATGAGATAGGTGCTTTATAAAATAAAAAATGATATGAAAATGTTGGATGTCATCTCACAAGTAGTCTCTTTATGCTGCCGAGATGGGATTTAAGGGAAGCCCTGGAACCCCTCTGAGCCAACTGGATCCTTGTTGCCCATGAATAGGGCACTCTGGCATGCAGTTCACATGCAGTCCTTTGGCCATCTTGGGCACTGTACTGAGATGTCACATGGTATAGTACCCAGAGCAAAGGTAAGACATGGATTCAAATTCTGACAGACTCATTCACCACCTTAGAAAACTTGGGCGCATTGCTGTAATTCCTCTAACCGTTTCCTCCACTTGGAGATTAAGAAAATAATAATCCTCTGTCACAGGAGTGTTGTGAGGATCTGATGAAATGCCATGTGTGACAATGTTTTGCAACAATTTCTGCAAAGCTTGGTTATGTGTATTAGAGAGGCAGTGTGGATACTTGAGGCATAGGCATTCCAGTTTGAACCCTGGGGCCAACTGTAGTCATATGAACTTGACAAGTTACTTAAACTTCTTACATTTTTGCTTCCTCATCCATAACATAAAACTATAATAATTTCTTCATAGTGTTTTTTAAATGAGAATTAAATGAGATAGTAAGGTAGGGAAAGAAACTCAAATTTATTGAGCATCTACTAAGTGTTATACACAAACTAGGTGCTTTTATATGACAGTAAATAAATAGAAAGCATATTTCACTCCAAATTACCCTTTGATGTGGAGGGCTTTACCTTACATTCAGGTTCTTACAGTGTTTCTTATATTATGGAAAATGAAGTACTATTTGGGAAAGACACACTAGACCAAAATGACTCAATGGATGCTGGTTTCGGGCACATAGAGGTCATCTGACAGAGTCTATGAAATAGGAGATGTGAGCACTGAATCAGGAAGCGGCCCTCCAGGGTGGCTCTCTGGCACAGGAGGTGCCCGATTATGAGTCAGCGTTATTTAGCACTCCCCAAATCCCTAGTGAAATCATTTCTTTGATATGATGAATAGTGTCAAGACTGGTGATTGGTTAGGAATATTTTATAGGCTCCACCCCTTATCATGAATAAGACATAAGAAAGTAGTGGATCCATGTCAGCCACCAGCTCCTTGGTCCTCTGTTCCTTCACAGAGGACCCTGTTACCTAACCCAGCCCAGAACTGCCTAATGCTCTCCTAAGAATGTCACTGTGTCTGCCCAGTACCAGCCTTTCATGCATGATGCTCATGGGACTGCTGGGCCCAGCAGGGGTCTTCCCCAAACTACGGAATGAGTTGAATGGCTGTTTTGTGCTTCCTTGCCAATGCATGCCTGTATGTCTGGCGGGGTTCAGTCCAACATTTCTGATGTTGTGAGAGGAGATTTATAGTTCCCCATGTACTTCTAACCTCAAGAGGCTACCAATAGTTACCAGAATAACCTGATGTTTTCTGAACAGGCAAATTTTGCTTAAGTCAGAAGGCAATGTTGTCTGTTTCTCCTCTAAACACAAACTCCTTTAGGGTAGGGATCAAGCCATTTTAGTTAGATTTTTTCAATTGCCTAATATAGTATAGTGCTTCATTGAAAAGTAGACATAGGAACCATACATGTTTAGTGACGAGGAGGGTTGAATTTAGAATAAAACTTCCTGTGTTCAAATCCTGGCTCTTGCATACAGTGGGGGGCTTTGGGGAAGTTACTTAAGCTCACTATGCCTGCTTCCTCTTCTGTAAAATGGGGATGGTGACAATAGTATGCACTTCATAGAGCTCATGCGGATTAAATTAATAGATGTGAAGAGCTCAGAACAGTGTCTGACTTTAATAACCATTAGCTATTCTCATTATGCGGAGCAAATTGTTTGTTCTGTAAGTTAGAGCTCTGTCCAGACCAGCTATTGTTGTGCAATCAGTTGCCATAAATTTACTCCTTGTTCCAAGAAATATTTCCTTGTTGATGAATCCACCTGCACCGCAGACTAAGCCTCCCTGGCAGGGTTGGGGGCAGTCCACACAGCTAGCCCTTTCATCTCCTATTCCTATTTCTTGGCACAAGCCAGTAGGATGCTTTCTGAGAAGGCCACCTGGGATCCAGTCCCAATCATTCCTAATGGGTTCTGTTTTTTGTACACTCAGAGACCTCCCCATGAGGATGTTGACTATGACAATTCTCCTTTGTTCCATCCCATCTCATTACTTTATGCTCCCCCATCCCCCAACTATGCTGTGATTCCCAGAGGGTAAACTGGAATGAGAACAGGGTACTTGTTGACTCTTGGAAAATAATGACTTTCCCCATCAGAGTTAGGTTTGGCAATTGTTCTGTGGTTAGGCTAACATGTGTAGTGCTTGTTCTCTTTGCAGCATCACAGGGTTCCCACACGCATGCCCAGAAGCACCAGCACACACATGCAGATCTATATCTGGTGGCACACACCCCTATGTGCACCTATACCTGTTCCCAAGCCCCTCCTCTTCGTCACACAGTTTCCAAACTTATCCTGAAAAGTCCTGGCATAGGGAGAAAAAGAGGGAATGCAATCCACTTCAATCCTCTCATCATGTTTGCTTCTTTCTTTTCAAGAATTGGGGTCCCTTACTCCTGTTTATTCTCTTCCTCTCTCTCCACTTGGCTCCCGTCCTTTCCTCCTGTACCCTGGACGGCTCCAACTTGTGTTTTTAAGGACGCAGGTGTGTGAGTGTGCACCGTGTTCAAGGTGATGACTCACTGTAAATGCCACACTATAGACCCTTTGTGCCCAGTCAGGAGGAGTCAGGACATTGTGCTGCCACACTGACCATCCTCACTGGCTCTGGGACTATGGTGGTGAGGACAGTTGGCTGAGATTCCAGCTTCCCAGGACTGGTGTCTATCTTGGTTGCTGCTTATCTCAGGAGATGGAGCCGCTGGGTCCCTAGGTGTTTAGAAGTCACTGCCTCCCATATCCTTGAGGTGATCCCACTTATTAGGCACATCCCTGTGCTGGGTTCATACCAAACACCCTGTAACTGATGTAGCTTGTCTTATATGCCCTGCCAGCAAACATCAGGAGGAGGGAGGCCTCTCATTCTTGTCCAAGATAGTGACAACATGGCCCTACCCCTTCCACACAAAGGAAGCTATTTATAGTTAGCATGGATGGTCACCTAGGTGTGTCTCTATAAATAGAGCTTTTCAGAAGAACCGTCCAAGCTGATTTTATCAGTCTCCTAAAGAGTGTTAACTGACAGGGAGAGGCAAAGCTATATTAGCTTTCCATCAACAATCAAAAGGCATGGCTGATAAATTTGACAAGTGAGGTGTTAACAAGGTTGAGTAGGTAAACTCTTGGCCGGAGAGAAATGAGAGAGAAGGGTTACACCTATGTTTTTTCTCCCCTAAATATGCACTGGCTTTGGCAAAGAGAGTAGATAATGCAGGTAGAGCATGCTTGTATTCTGGTTGTCAAGGAGACGGGGGATCTGTTTGCTTAGCTCAATGCACAGGCCAACTTAATAAGCACAGCCCAGCATTTAGATCTCTGTAGCTTTACCAAATCTCTGCACCTCTGTCCCAAAGCTATGTTGACTTTAGTGATTTGTGACATCTCCTCTTTCCATGTTTCTCTTCTCCTAACCAGCCTCCAACCATGCGAAACTGTTACATAAAATGACATCCCCTGTGGCCAGGGAGTGTCAGGCATGGGAGGCTGCTCTAGGCAAGGACAAACATCCACAACCCAAATCCCAGCACCTGGTCCTCGAGACTATCGGGAAAACAGAGGCTGTCTCAGCCCACTGAGGTGACTGAAGTGGAAAAATGAAGGCTGGTGTGAAAGGGGCTTAGAGCCAGAGAGGAACATGTGGACCTGTGAGCCAGAAAGCTGAGCCATAGATGTTGCTGACATGTTTCCATGTCAACCAAGTGTCTTTATCCAGGTGCTGGAATGACAGGGTTTTCCCGGCAGGTCGGTGGGGAAGCTTGTGGGACCAGCTAGGCCAGGTGAGCCTTGCTGGCTGTTCTGTTTTCCCTGGGATCATCTTGTGGAGCCTGTTCCTCCTTAGTTGATAGGTAAAGCATTACACAGACACAACAGCTACGTGTGAATGTTCCTCAGGCTACATTAGTCTTAAACATGAATGTGACTGTCAACTCCTAGGATCAAATTTTGTTTGCTCAGCTGCACCCCTCATGGGACCTGGTCATCCCCTCCCAGTCCTAGCCCCCTCTGGTGTCTCTGCGAGTTCTGAGACTGTCTCATTTGCTCCACGGTTAGTCTAACTGTGGAAACAACATCCTGCCTTCTGTAAGCTGCTCTTTCAGGGGGCCCCTCACAAAGTTGTTGGACTACAGAAGTTTAGTAGATCAGCTTTGAGTTGCATATGTTCCTTTCTCTTCTGGGCACAACCCCCTACCACCGAAGGGTATAATTGGGGTGGAGTCCAACAAAAGTCATCCATGCCTTTCACTTACATTGTTTTTCTCCTCTGGGATATATTCCCCCAGGTAGGCACACCCTTCCTTTAATTTTGCCTTCTTTTATCCTCTCCTCCCCCATTACAGTTTACGAGTTGAAGAGGCCAAGTTCAAAGATGAATGGATCTGAAAATACAGGTAAGTGTAGTAGAACAATATGATTGCATACATGAGGAGGAAGGCCTGAGGGGAGCAAATGAAGGGGCTGGCATAGAAAGCACCCTGGGGGAGGTGAGTGGAGCCAGGGAGGGAGCCGGGAGATGAGATTACTGGAGACGTGGGAGGAGGACATCCTATGTGCTTCCATAGCAACCCAGCTTTCCTCTCAATTGCCTCCCACAATTATAATGCCTTGTAATTGCTCTTTCAGCCGTCTCTCCACTAATCTATGAGTTTCAGAGACCAAAGCTTTAATCTCTGTATTCCCAGAACCCAGCTCTGTTCCTGATATATAACAGGTGTTCAAAACAGAAGAATGGCTTGGGCAAAGATCTGAAGGCAAAATAGTGAAATGGGCCAGGGCAGAAACAAAATTGCTTGGTTTAAAATGATGGACATGTGTAGGGAAGTGACTCTCTCTCTCTTTTTTTTTTTTAATCCTCACCAGAGGATATTTTCTCCAATGATTTCTAGAGAGATTGGAAGGGAAGGAGGAGGGGAAAGAGAAAGAGAGAAACATTGACCTGAGACACATCCTAGTGGTTGCCTCCTGCATGCACCCCCAAAGGGGCTGGGGAACCTGCAACTGAGGTATGTGCTCTTGACCAGGAATTGAATCCGAGACCCTTTGGTCAACAGGCCGATGCTCTAACCATTGAGCAACTGGCCAGGGCAGGGAGTGACTCTTGTTAGAGAGGATGATACCTTTATAATTTGCCTTGAGTACTTATATTTCATTTAATGCTTCTCTGTCCACTGTGTGGTAGCGGCTGCAGGGCTACCACAGCCACAGGGTGACCATGCAGCAGAGTGTGGGCCCTGACTTCAGTCTCTGATGGTCCATGTCACTATTCCACTTCCATGGTTCTCGGCAATGCATTTAACTTCTCTAAATTTCACTCTCCTCATCCATAACATGGAGATAGTGACTACCTCATAGAGTTATTGTGAGACTGCATGGAACTAACAAAGGCTAGCTAGCATATGATAAATGAAGATTTCTTAAGCATCTATCTAGGTGTGAGGCCCTGTGATATTAGGATACCAAAACAGAAAAGATTACCTTATATTCTCTAGCACTCAAACACAACTTTGGGGGGTATGGATACTTGTAAATTGTGCTGTTTAATACAATGTGGTAAATGATCTAATATGGTGACATTAGTGCCATGGAACTCAGAGAGAGTTATATGGGGCCTGGGGATTTATGAGAGATGCCTCAGAGGAAATGGTAATTAAACTGTGTTTTGAAAAGAAGTAGAAATTTGGAAAATAAGACGAGGGAGGAAGAAAAAGAATTTCAGACAAAGAAACAATTGTACCAAAGGACAAAGGATAATGACACACCTCCCTTGCGGGGTTATTGTAGGAGTGGACCCAGGCACCAGATCCTGCAAGGGGCATAGTAAGCACTAAAAAAATCAACAACAGTAGTTTTCTCCCTGCTTGTGCTAAATCCCAGCTCTCTCTTTTCTAGACACTTTGTAGCTCAAACCAAGGAAATGGAAGAATGTCTTGGAAAAGAGAGGAGAAGGAAGGCAAAGTTTCTCAGACCAAAGCTTTTATGACCATGGTTAATGATTGAATGAAGGGGATATAAAGCAAGTATCTGCAGAGGAGGCCGGCAAAGGTCACTCGGGGTAAAAGGAGAAGAAACAAGAGGGTTCAGTTCACACAAGCTGAGAAAGAAAATGTCTCCAGAATTAGTTTGACCAGTTATGTTAAGTGTAAAGAGAGGTCAAGATGGAAGAACATTGCTAGGGCTACTTCTAGTGGCTTTCAGCACCCTTCTCAGGGGTTTCCATGGTAACAGCTGTGACCACTGCAAGGGTCTGGCTCTCCAATGTTTGCAAATGGCTCTGGAAAATTTTCTTCTTTTCCTGCATCCCAATTGCCCTCTACACCTCCCATCCCATCAGGGCTATGGTATAGTTATGTCCCTGAGAGGTGGGAGAAAGAAGGCATGCAGTTCTACCCAGGGCCCAACACATCAACCAAGCCACTCTCCCAGGATGCCCCCAGCCCCACCAGAACCTCTGATCATTAAAGCATTCACACAGGAAAACCTCACTTCAAGAAGGACAGTTGCCTTCCAACCTGGAGTCAACCTCGCGGAGGAATTTGATAAAATCGAATAAAAGCAAAATAAAATTTTCCTGTGTTATTGTTGCAGCTGGGATTGGTCTTCAAACTACCTGTTGGTACAATTTTCCAAAGAATGCCCTTTAAAGGACTCTGACCACAAATATTTAATGACAAATAAATATGGTTGTCAAGATAAAGCCCTATGAGACTGGATCATTCATAAATGCACTGGTAAGTAATGGGACCACATCAAACTCCTGCAGTGTTCATCTATTCCAGAATCTATTACAAAACTCAGGGAGCTTACAGCTCCTAAAAACGACAGGTCTTTACTTGACTCATATGCCAGTGCATCAGGATATGGGCTCCCTTTGCTTTATTTATAGCTGAAACCCTGTAGAGTGGACTCCTGAAAGTACAGAAGTGCAATGGAGAAGGCAAATAAACATGGTAAGAGGTTTCATTTTCTTCTTGCCTCTTTTTTCCTTCATATTTTCTAAAAATTAGTAACTCAAATCTGGAGAACTACTCTAAGCAGTGTAAACCACTATGTTAATGTTTAATTCACTTTTGGTTGGTCGGTACTTTAAAACTTTGAACAAAATGGACTTAAATAAATATGAAAAATGGAAAGATCTTAATATAAATTTGGTAGAGAAATAAGGGCAAAAACAAGTGCTTAAGGAGGAAGTAGGTTGTAAGGTAAAACCAGCCATAGCTAAAGGATTGGCAAACAGAGCAGGGAAGGCTGAAAGCTATGATGTGTAAGAAACGCTCTTAACTCTTCCTCTGGCGCTGGGCTGTGTTCTCATTGTGGTTCTCATTCTGCTAGATCTTTCTCACTCCATGCCCAACAAAACTTGCCAGTTAGTCACCAAATACTAACGTAGCACCTACTAGTTGCAAAGCAGAATACTTAGCACATGGGAGTATAAAAAGAATGATAACCTAAAAACCCCTGCATCTTCACCTACTTCAGAGATCCTCAGACCAGGTGAGGGCCCCTATTATGTGCTTGTGCAACACCATGGGTGTCTCTCTCCCCACAGCTATCGCCCTTGTGTTACTTGATTAATATCTGTCTTCCTGCAAATTGTAAGCTCCAAGAGGGCAGTGATTCTTGATGACCTGACCCCACCTGTATCTGGAGCATCTGATATAGTGCCTGGCACAGAGGTGTAGGTCTTCGATCCAGAATGAATGAATGAATGAATGAATGAACGAACAAACAAGCAATGGAAGGACAGACACCATTTCTAGGCTGTTGAGAGCATTAATTCATCTTTCTTTTGGTACAGCAATGGAAAGATGTCATTCAAATATCATCTCACTCCATTCTCTTTCCTTTTTTCTTTCTTCTGCTCTTTCTGCCATGCGCTTCACTCCTCATCCCTCCCACCAGCCCCTCAAATATCAAAATGACAACATCAACAACCACCACAAAATGCATTCCGAGTGTCTGCATCCTGGAGGAGATGGTGGCGCTCCCGTGGCCTGTATGAGCATAGCCCATGTCCATGGCTATGCTGCAAGGGGCTTTTATGTAATAGGAACATGTCGACTGGCTTATTCTCAGTTTGGAAAGAGAAGCCATGTCTTGTTGTGGCTTTGAGTTCAGTTCAATTTTTCTTAATATTTTAAGATGAAAAGACCTATAAGCAAAGCAAATCAAAATGAGACTGAATGCTTCAAGTTCTCTGAAAGGCAGGAAGAATGCCTTGTGGTGACATTGTTTAGAAAGAGACTTCATAATTGCTGTGCTGGAGAGCCGACATTTGTAGAACTCAATTGTGTGGCGTCTGAGTAAGTTAGCAAAATAAAGACAGATGGCAATGAATTAACTCCAACACACCCACCAGACAATGGCAGCCAACATGGAAAACCGTGCAGTGCTCTAAAAAAGTGCTGCTGGGATAGTTTTCTGAGTGCCTCCAGTAGACGCCACCTAGTGACTTGCCAAAACATTGCACAGCTGTGTATATTAAGGACACAACTTAAGGAAACTGCCATACACAGACTGGCTTTGTTTCACAGGAAAAGAAAGAGGCAGAGATACCAGATCATGGGGGACTTGAACATTTATAGTTTAATGTTCAGTTCATTGGGAAATAATGGTTGAATTCTGTATTCTACCTTGTATGTTTAGAGAAAAATAAATGACAGGAAAAAAAGAGAGGAAAAGAAAAGAGAGAGAAAAAGAAAGAACTGCAAGACATACAACTATCTTTCAATCAGAAATAAGTGACCCAGAGATAGACACAAAAGTTAGGACAGATTTGGGTCCTGACCTTATACAAATAAACCCTAGGAGAGTGAATCATTTCATTTCAAGTGTAAGATCCAACTAACTAGCAAAAGCTCTTTGAATGGTGTGGGATTGAGGGGTGGGCTCCTGGCTCACAGTTGGGACCCTGTGGTCACAAAGGTTGTCTGCTGTGACTGCAGATGAGGGGACTGGTGTACCGTAGTCTCTATTAGACAACCAAATATCAGGCTATGAAATCATCTAATTTAGCCAAAAGCTCTTTTGCTCCTGACTGTCTGAGGGCATAAGCTGAAATATGCTTAGAATATATAGAATAGGCGATGATTTTCTGTCTAAAGGAGAGATGAAGAAGGAATATGAGCAGTTTTGTTAGTTTCTACCAAACGAGGGTTTCGTTATGTATGCTCCTCCATTGTGGAAGGCACTGTTTGACTGGCAATTTGCACTACTAACGTATGTCATTTAGGGCTTATAGTCTTTGAATATATGCCAAGAACTTGGTGATGAGACACTAATTATTCTTACTATAGGATTTATTTTACAAGTGAAGGTTTAGGCAATTTCAGTAACTGACCCAGAGTGCACAGTAGTTGAGAAGAAAATGAGCTTTAGGTTCCGGGCCTCTCTCCATCACTACTTACCTCACTGAGCTGATACTGTGTTCCTTGTTTTTCCCTGGTAGTCATCTGGTCTATGTTTGTGCTCAAAAAAGTTTTTTTTTATTTTGCTTGTTTGTTTGTTTTTACCCTTAACATCCTTTGGTGAGCAGCTGACTGTGCCAGCAAGTTTGGGGGTTTCCAGGCTGGAGGGTTGGGTACGGATGTGGTTAACTGGTTTGTCTCCAGCCAACAGGCCCATCTGTCCAGGGTGAGAGCTGGGTCCCTACATGTTACAATTCTGCCGTCTCAAGTAACCTCTCTAGAAGTCCAAGTCCTTTGAGCTCAATTAATTATGGGAAAGAAAGCTATACACATAGGCACAAACTCAGTTCACCAATTTCTAGTTTGAATTCACTTTAACAGTCATTGATTAACTGAATGTTCACCACATTGAAGGCAGTGTGCTAAGAGTCAAGACTCAGAAGTCAGAAAAGGAGTCTAGCTTTAGCAATGCACAGGGTGTCATTTACCTGTCTGAGGCTTGTCTCCTCTTCGGTTGAGTGAGAATTCTGGGCTAAAGTAAACCCTCTAAATTCCTCTCTCACTCTAAAGCTTTATGAAGAAAGAATATGAGAATGTGAGGCTGGGTTTCAGATTTGATTTCTTAAAGTATGTTAACTTTATTATTTATTTATCTAAAGAGAGTTTTTGAGTACCCACTTTGTGTCAGGAACTAGTCTTATAGAGTGAACAAGACTAAGTCTTTGGCCTCACAGAGCTTATATAATCTACTTCCGAGATAAACAGCAAACAAAATAAACAGTAAATGCAAAATATAATGTCGATTGATGAGTACTATGAAGAAATAAAGCAGAGTAATGAGACAGAGGGAAGAGTGACCAGGAAAAGCCTCTCTCTGAGAAAGAGGTGCCGGCCCTGACTAATGAGAGGAAGAGAGTTATGTGAGGTTTGGGAGGAGAGTCCCAGGCAGAGGTAGGTGCAACTGTGAGGGCTCTACAGAGAGAGCAGGCTTGGCATGCCTGAGGAACAGCAAGGGGACCACTTGGATGAGTAGTTTATCCGTTGCCACATGTGGCTAACCAACCAGAGGTACCTAGGAGGATACCCAAAACTGGTTGGTAAACATCTCTCGTGTGCCAGGTACTATTGTAGGGATTTGGAAACACAGAGATGAAAATGAATCACTCTCAGTGCAGGAGAAGCTTGTATGTTAGTGAAGAGTCAGAGATGCATAAATAAAGCCCTAATATTATGAAAGAGGTGCTGTGACTGAGATCATGGCTGAGGAAGATGAAAACTTAGTCAAGAAGGTGACATTTCATCTGGGTCTTAAAGGATGAAGTGTAGTTGGACAGGACAAAGATGAGCTCTAGTGTTTGCAAGGGCAAGGTCACATGGAAAGACAGTGTGTGGTAGGGGAATAATAAGAAGTCGAGGTCCAGGTTGAGTGAAACACAGGGCAACAAGGAGCCATTGCCAACAAAACCAGGAAGGCCTTTGTGCCTCCTCCTCTTTGACATAGCTTCATGTTTGGACTTTATCCTGCAGCCGGTGGTCCCCATTATTCACTCTTAAGAACCCCCTTTTCAATAGATCATGTCTGCATAGATTTCTTTTTGACCTCTTCCAAATACTGCAGTTATTAAGAAGTAACTAATTAATGTGTTTCCCATTTGAAAAAAGTCATCCAACCTCTATAACTTCCAATCAGAGCCATGGATAAGCGTGAGATACAGCACATTACCAAAATGAGTGGATAAAATACTATTCTGGAGCAAAGGAGCCAAATCATGGGTGTGCCGCTGCACCAGACAAACCCCCAAATCTCAGTGGCTTAACACATGAAGGCTTATTCTTGTTAAGTGAGTCACTGTGGGCTGGGAAGCCCTCCTCCACCTTACAAGAAAGCCATTGAGAACATTTATTTCAAGGTCCCCGTGTCAGGGGAAGAGAGAGCATGGCAGAGGCACCCTATCTCAGCCTGGAAACGACATTGTCACTTTTGCTCACAGTTCATAGAACAAAACAAGGTGCATGCCCCAACCTAACTGCAAGGGAGGCTGGACCCTGTGGGTATGCATGCAGAATATGTTTATTACTCACTGCCTCTGCCATGTGGCATGAATGTGCAATTTTGCTCCTGGGTTCTTGGAGTTGAGGGGAGCCTCCAGTTGACAACCACCACTCTGGCAATAGCCAGCAGGGGAATGACTGGATTGGCTTCTTTCTCCGAAAGGTCATGCAAGTAGTAGTTCAGAGAATGAACTGTAGTGGGTAGACTGGAGGCAAGAAGACCAGTTAGGAGGCACTTGGTCCAAATGAGGCAGGATGAGGGCCTGACCCAAACCATTGGCAAGATGGAGCAGGGGGGGGGGGGGTTCTAAAATTAGTTTGGGGGTAAAATTCTTCAGTTTTGGGGAGTCAAAGGTGTCAAAGCTGATTCCTGTGTTTCTAGGCTGGTGAGTCACAGGCACTATGACAGCAGCAGCATGAGTCAGAGTGGAAGGCAGGGCCAGGCAGGCTGGATCCCCTTCTCCAGAGCTGTGGGGATAATGGTTGCCAGTCATTCTTTTTCCTTCTGACCTAGTCATTTGCCCTACCCCCTCCCCACCCAAGAAAATACCAGGTCTGAGTCACAGCTGGTGGGAACTCAAAATTCAAGGCACCAGAGTTAGGGCAGGTCTGGTTGGAAATTTGAGACTCCACCCCAGGGATTAAAAGCTTCATTATTTGAACCCATTCATGCTTAGGTACTCTGTTCGGTGTCTATGCCAAACAGCTCGTAACACTGCCATCACTCAGTGCTCCTTCTTCTCTTCTACTCACTATCCTTCATCGGGTGTTTTTCTTTTTTTCTTTTCTTTTAGAGTCTAGACTCTTCCCAATTCTCCCTACTAACTTTGCTTGTTTGCTCCATGCATTACAGCAATTTCCTCATCACACTGGGGATATTGTAATCAAACATATCCATGCATTTCTTGTTCAGAAACCCAGTCTGTCCTGTCTCCCATTAGACAGAAACCTCATCCATGGAGCGATCACACCTTCCAAACTGCTGCAAGGTGAGCAGAAAGGGCAAATCACACCCCTTTCAATAAAGGGGCCACACTCTGTAGTAGAATTGGCCCACTTTGGACCTCAGAGCTTTGAGTTAAAAAATCAATTTTGTCCCCCTGTTTGAAACCTCAATCTCTTATCAGAATCTATGATATGGTTTCTTTGAATTTTATAAAAACAATTGAAAAAATCACTACAGAAGAAGTGAAACCACACTTAGGAACCAACTGTGTTCAGTTTATCAAAGTTCATTGGGTTTACTCAATATGATTAACTATTAATGAATCAATGGTCATTATCATGGCTAGCAGAAGAGAATGGGTTTGGGTGGAAGAGAAAACTTGGTACTTGGGTTACAAAGCTTCACTATTCTTGTCTGAAAACAGGGATTGTAAGAGGCACATGGCAGTGTTGTTCTAGGATCGGGCCCACAGCATGTAGGGAGCTTGGTGCGGGGCTTGCACGAAAAGAGCCCCTCAATAAAGGGTAACGAGTATTGTGACTATTACTCTGTTCCCTTCCTTATGACCTATGTTTTTAGAACCTGAAATGTTTCTGCCTCTCTTCTTCTCTAGGTCCCTTCACCTTTATCATCCTCATCTTCTGTCATTCACTGATCCTTATCTGAGCCTCGCCAGGCTCATCACTTCTTAGTTCTAGTATAATTGTGAAGAGTTGTTAGTATTATATTTGCTCAAAAGTTGAACCTAGAAGTGCAGAGTCTGCATCAACTGTTTTTATACATACAGTCTGATCTATTTATGCTCCCCTTTGCTGCTCGGTGAGACCGTGTGGATGCTGAAGGAGAGACTTCCTTCCGCTTCTGTGGGGCTGTCTGGGAACACTGCCTTGTGGTAGAGGGAGCAGAGCCAGCAGCTGGTGCCCCTTTTGCCAGAAGTTCAATAAGCCTCCCTGCCTTTCAGTGGTAAGAGAAATATGTTGAGCTTGAAATGATTCCACTGCTCAGAGGTAAATTACTTCAGGGCCTGACTTTTGTCTGACCACTAACTATCCATGCAGAAGCTGGGTTAAAAACTGGACCGTTGCTGCCTAGCTGCAGATTTGCTATTCCATCTCTTACCATTTACATGTGAGGTAGCAGCAAGTACAAGGCTATGTGCACAGATTTCTGCTCAACATGTCCAATATATCCCCGACATAGTTTGAGAATCCAAAGTTGCTCCATATAACCTTTTGAGGAAAATATTTGCAGGAATATACTCAAACAGACAAAGCAAAACATTGAATGACACGCTTTTCCACCTGGGCCTGCATGCAGTGCCGTGGCATCCTTAGGTTTCCTTCTACCTGTTGAAAATGTTTGACCTGTGCATGGAGGTAACAAAGGTTAAAAAAAAAATCAGAGAGGAAGTTACATTTTGGGAGAGGCAGTATGGCTGCAGGGATGATGGAGGAAGGAAGGCCTGGCAAGCATGTTATATGTACTAAATTGTGTCCTCCCCAAGTTCAAATATTGCAGTCCTAATCCCTGAGAAGATGACTATATTTAGAGATGGGGTCTTTAAAGAGGTAATTATGTTAAAATAAGGTCATTAAAAAAGCCCTTAATCCAATATGACTGGTGCCCTTATAAGAAGAAAAGATTAGGACACAGATACATGCATAGAGGAGATAATGTGAAGGCACAAGGAAGAGAGAAATGACCATCTATCTACCTGCCAAGGTAGAAGCCTCAAGATATCAACTCTACTGACACCTTAATACCAGACTTCTAGCTTCTAAAAAAGTAAGAAAATAAATTTGTTTCAGCCACCCAGAAAACTACCACAGAAAAGCAATATAACTAATACACATGCCTTATGTGATATATAGCAGCAAGTGAAAATTACACAGGTAAAGAAATTTAGGAGAAACTGGAATAAATAATTCTATATTTATATCTATATCTATATCTATATCTATATCTATATCTATATCTATATCTATATCTATAAAGAACCAGGGTCTGTAATGTCCAAAACAACCGAACGGACAACCAAACACTGAAAGTCAGTCCTGCAGTTGTGGTGACCCAGCACTGACTGCTGTGGGGGCTGTGGATCAGGCCAGGAGAGAGAAGCAGGGTCTCATCTGCAGCCTCTGTGGCAGCTGTTGATCAGCCCTTGCCTCTCTTCCTCCCCGAGTCTTGCCAGCAGCCGTGGGGGCTGCTGATCAGCCCTGCCTTTCTGATCAGGCCTGGAGATAGGCCTGGAGATGCTGACTGGCATTGAAACCAACCAATCAGAACCAAATCTGGGTGAACTGTGAGGAGCCAATGGCTGCCTAGGAGGCAGAGCTTTTGACACTGACTGGCATAGAAACTGACCAATCAGAACCTAATCTGGGTGAACTGCGAAGGCAGAACCTAAGGTGGGGGCTGAGGAGGGATTTTAAGGGCAACAGCTCTTTGGTGTAAGGTGTAAGAAAGTGGTTCAATTTTTTAATGACCTGTTTGGCAGTATAGTGCATATGGCTGGCTATCAGTCCAGATATAGGGATTATGTATTTTTGTCTGCCAAGAGCATCTCCTCCTGCTGAAAAAGGCTTTTCCCCCCATTTAAGCAATCTTATCTTACATAATCTATCTATACTAATAAAAGAGTAATATGCTAATTAGATCAGGTCAACTGGCCATCTTCTGGACATCCAACTTCCTTCCAGACAAAGCCATGGTGGTGGGGGCCAAGGCAGAGGCAGTTAGGAGTGATCAGGCCAGCAGAGGAGGGCAGTTGGGGGTGAGATCAGGCCAGTAAGGGGTTAGGGGCAATCAGGCCAGCAGGGGACGGCAGTTGGGGGCGAGATCAGGCCTGCAGGGGAGGGCAATGGGGGATGAGATCAGGCTGGCAGGGGAGGGAAGGTAGGGGTGATCAGGCAGGCAGAGGCAGTTAGGGGCAATCAGGCAGGCAGGCAGGTGAATGGTTAGGAGCCAGTGGTCCCAGATTGCGAGAGGGATGTCCGACTGCCGGTTTAGGCCCCATCACTGTGGGATCGGGCCTAAACTGGCAGTCGGACATCCCCCAAGGTGTCCCTGATTGGAGAGGGTGCAGACTGGGCTGAGGAACCCAACCCCTGTGCACAAATTTCATGCACTGGGCCACTAGTGTACCTATAAAATACTGTGTGTAAGTTTGTTGATATTTTACATTCATTTGAAAGTGCTCTATACCTCCTTTTCCTGAAATGATCATTCAAGTTTAAATTGTTCAAGATCTTGGGGCCCATCTCACTCAGAATCAGACTAAAATCCCATTCTTTTACAGAGAAAAAAATTCAGGTGGATAATTCTCAAACTTCTCTTCCAGGTATTTCTAAAAGCATATAAGAAATAATAGATGTAGCAGTGAATTAGCCTGAAAAGGGAGCCTCGACAAACAGTTAAATTGATCCTTTTCAGGTGTACAATTGGTTGAATTTTGACAAATATGTACAATTATGTAACCACCATCACAGTCAAGATATAGAACAATTCCATCATCCCCAAATTTCCTTATGTTATTTTGCAATCAATTTCCTTCTCCCACTCCCAGACCCTGGCAACCAGATACAATTTTTTATTCTTATAATTTGCCTTTTTCAGAATGTCACGTAAATGGATTCACATAGTGTGTAGTCTTTTGTGTCTGGATTCTTTCATGTTTTTTGAGGTCTGTTGTTTTCATTCTAAAATTTATTTGAATTTTATATTCAATGCTGATCTACATAGATATACAAGTTTCCCCCACTATCTAAAAGTTGAGTGTCCCTACGAGACCTTTTGTAAATGGAAATGATGTAGAGCGAAGAAGCAATTACCATTAATTTATATGGAAACATGTTTGAGTGTTCCCAGACCCTAAAAATAACTTACCAAATCATACCAAATAACACATAAAACCTAAAATAACATATAATAAAAGCAGTGCCACTCCCAATGCCTGGGATGTGCTCTGCCTCTAGCTGCAAAACAAATGCTGAACACCATTTTCCCTTTTTTTCCCCTTAAAGTGAAAATCCTCTCTGGATTTCTTTCAGTTAGCAAAAACAGGTGCTAATGTAGGTCTTTGGTAAAAGCAAAGTGATGCAACAAACTTTCAGAAAGCAAGGAATACCGGCGTGTGTGTGTGTGTGTGTGTGTGTGTGTGTGTGTGTGTGTGTGTAAAATGCTGAATGAGATATAGCCATCTTTGTTTTAAAGTTGGGATACATTTGCCTAGCTGGTGTTGCTTAGTGGTTGAGCTTCCACCCATGAACCAAGAGGTTACTGGTTTGATTCCTGGTCAGAGCACATGCCCAGGGTGCGGACTTGATCTCCAGTAGGGGGTATGCAGTAGGCAGCCAATTGATGTTGCTCTCTCATCGATGTTTCTATCTCTCTATCCATCTCCCTTCCTCTTTCTCTTAAAAAAAATCAATTAAAAATTGGTATACATTTAAACCTACTTACCCAGTTAGGTTACTTAAATATGACCTAATAATAATTAGATAAAAATAATATTCCATGAAGATGCCCCAATTTTAAAATATCACTACTAATTATAAAGATGTTGTGTTGCAAAGCACAAGAAAATTCAAAGAGATATTCCTTAAATACTGAAACAATATGGAACAGGGAGTAATGAGCAATAGCTTCTTTGCCTTATATCAGAGATTGGCATCTTGGGGGTTTTGAGAAACATCTTTATTACAGGTAAAATAAATGGAAAACACTTTAAATAAGAAAGATTTCTAAATAGACTACATGGTAATCTCAATGGTGATGCATCATTGTACCATGCTGATACCCTCAAGTTTACTACACACGCATAATAGTGGTAGTAGTGGCTGTGAGGCCTCTACCGTTCAGCCAGTGCCTACCCAACTAGTTGCTCACAACCGGAGTCCTTTCTGGTTGGTTGTTTCCCTGGGCCATGACCCACTTGTAGAATATGTTTAATATACGTTATTAAATATGTTTAATATTTTTACATAAGATCTAGGCTTTGAATGAAATCAACACAAAGAAGGAGGGGAAGGAGAGGCACCTGCTTGGTCAGCTGGACAGTAAACTTCCTGAGCTGCTCTTCCCACAGTCTCCTTACAGAATTCTTTAAGATCCCACTCAAATGTTAGCTCCTCTGTGCCCTTAGCATGACCCACCCCCTAACCCAAGGCAGAATGAGTTACTCTCTCTTTGGGCCTCTTATAATACTGTGCACATAGCGTTATCACATTTTATGACAATTAGTTCTTTATGTGTGTGACCCCTGCTATTCTTTAATTTACTTGAAGACAAGGATTATGTCTTATCTCTATATCCCTAGATCCTGGCATATAGCAAATGCTCAATGAATATATGCTAAATTTAGTTGGCCCTTACACTGCATGATATGCTTCATGTCACAGACCTACCTCAATCAGACTTTCAAGAACCAAGAACTGGCCGGTATGGATGGAAAGCCAGACTCCACTTTCATTTCTGTATCAGGGCTCATGTTTCCTGCCAGTCTGCCAAGCTTTTGACCCAGATTTCCTTCTTCAAGCCTATTTGCCTGGTCTAAGTACAAACATAACTCCTGCTCTGACCCAGATCCCCTGCTTCTGCTCGTTCCAGCTCAACAGTGTCTCCTGCTTTGGCCTCATCTATGAAACCGGATGTGTGACCAAGGCAACCCTGGTCAAAAGCCAGGTGGGGCAAGCTGGCATTGCAAGATCCCAGCGTGACATCCGACTCCCCTGGCTGTCTGCAAGCCACCTGGGTGGGCCAAGCAGAATAAGCTTTCATGGGCTCAAGTACCCAATGTGCTGCCCACAGTGAGTCCTACGGCCGAAAGCAGGTGCAGATGTGGGCCACAGCGGAGTCCAGGAAGGAGCAGATTGGTTGGTTAGTATACCTTGCTTGCCCTACTGGCTGTGAACACCCAATCAAAGAGGAATGGATGAGACTGGAATGAGTATGCAGGGAAAAGGGAAAGGACAAAGGAGATGTATATAGGTTCAAATAAGGTAAAGGGGTGGACTTTATTTAGAGCAAATTGGAGCCCTATTTCCCCTTATAGTGGGTGAATGATTGGTCCACAAAGCTGTGTCCACATTGCAATCCCAGATACCTGTGAATGTGAACCTATTTGGAAAAGGTGTCTTTGTAGATATAATTAAGTAAAGGATTGCAAAATGAGATTTTCCAGAATTTAGGATGGAACCTAAATCCAATGACAGGTATCTTTTAATAGAGATAGGAAGAGGGAGATTTGGGACAGAGACACACAGAGGGAGAAGGCCCTGTGAACCAAAAACAGAGATGGGAGTGAGGCTGCCATAAACCAAGGAACACCCAGAGTCGCCAGAAGCTGGAAGAGGTGAGGAAGGCCTCTCCCCTAGAGCTTTCAGAGGGAGCATGGCTCTGCAGACACCTTGGTGTCAGATTTTTGGTTCCAGAGTTGTGAGAGAACAATTTTCTATCGTTTTAAGGGACTGAGTTTGTGGTACTTTGTTATGGCAGCCCAAGAAAATTAATACACCCTTTCTTTGATCATTTGCCAGAGAAGTGGGTATGCAATTGAGTGTTTGGGTCCATGAAGAAGGTTTTCAGAACATTAGGGAATGAAGGCAAAGCACCAGGGAAGTGGCTGGCTCAGCAGCACACAGAAATAGCTCTTTTTCTCCCAAAATCATCAGTAGAAACCAAAAGTAGCCACAGAAAGAAAGTTTCTGTTACTTATTTAAGTTCACTCTGAGAAAGTATTTTCTACTTACAAGAGAAGTAATAGTAATAGAAATAATGGTAATTATAATTACTGAGAGCATGCCTTATATCAGACACTATATCAAGTATTCTACATGGATCCATTTTTCTGATGAAAAATTAAAACTACAAATGATTAGGTAAACCTTTATATAGCACTTACTATATGCCAAGCCCCATTTTAAGAACCACACAATTATGAACTACTTCAATCCTAATAACCTTGTGAAGGAGGAATTATTGTCTCCATTTTACAGATAAGAAAACCAAGGCATGGAGAAGTTACATAAGATGTCTAATATCACACAGCAAGGAAGTGAAGGAGCTGGCATTCAAATCCCGTAAGTCTTGCCCTTGCCTAAAGCTACCCCCGTAGCTCTAGGTAAAAGAATAGTGGCTTGACTGCAGGTGTGTCTGACCCCAAATCTCATGTTTATTCTATAAGCTTCACCACTTCTTAAAAAAAAGAGAGGTTGAATCACATTGTGTTGTGAACAGTAGCCCTGCCCATATGACCACCCCTGTCTGCCTTCTCAGTTATAGGCTCTGAGGGTCTTCAGCCAGGAGGCCTGATTCCTCCCTGTTGCTCACACAATCCTGAGCACAACAGCCAATGTAGACGGAAGCTCAGACCTCTGGTGAATGACATTGGTCTGTGGGCCAGTCTCCGGGAGATTGCAGGAGAGCCCTAGCCACCCTTTTCCATTCCCCCTCCTCATGTTGTCCAAACAATGTTTACCCAGTTGTGTAACTGAGGCTTTTATTGTTTCAACAAATATTTATCAGGCATTTTTGTGTACTCTGCAAAGTGGCAGATGCTGAAGAGAGAGTAAAGGCCTAGGCCCAGGCAAAGCATGTGTGGTCTCCAATTCAGAATGATAAGTGCTACCAAGGAAGAAAGAGTAAGATTAATGACAGCCACTATTTTTAGAGTGCTCATTATGTGCCAGTCATTATATAATCCTCCCAACACATGCTGATCTGGGAGAACACAGGAGACCACCTAACAGTCACTGGAGGTCAAGGAAGGCTTCTTGGAAGAGTCCTGGCAAACACCTGAGGGATGAGTAGGAGTTAGTCAGGTAAAGAAAGAGAGCCAAGGAGAGGAGTCTTCTAGGCAGAAGCCTGTAGCTGAGAAAGCACCTGTAAATGTTGTAGAAAGGGCTAGTAGCTCAGTGTAGCTGAGGGCAGAGCAGGAGGTAAGAGCAGCAGTGGTTGTGGTGGGAGAAGTATGTCTGTAGGTGAAGATCATCATGGCCTTGTAAGCCAGGATAAGGTTTATTAGTACAGCTGGACTGCAGTCCTCCCTATCCGTGCCTGTCAGCTGGGACCCTTAACATTTTCCTGCTCTTGCTAAATTCCCTGTCCCCTGCCCACTGTCAGGAGTCCTGCTTCCAGGTGGATGAACAACCCAGAATGACAGCCCTTCCATTTATCTGATTGCAGGCACCACTATTGTCCAAAAGCAATTTGGATATTGGCACTGGCTTTAATGATGCTCAAGTTCGCCACTCCTGTAGACACCACCAAATCGATGGCTGGACACCACCAGCCCTGGAGAGCAGGTCCACAGGAGAATCATTCCTCTAGCCCTGGTCCAGCTGCTCCTTCCTCCCCACTTTTTTCGTGCCTTAGGGCATTCCTGAATGCTTCAGGAATATGCCAACTCTCCACAGGTTAAGAAGAGCTGTGTCTTGGCAAAGGCTACACAGCTGGTCAGTGGGAGGGGACCCTGGCCTCGTGACTCCACGTCCAGGATTTTGCTCAAGTGCAAGGGCTTTAGAGACATGTAGCCTGAGTCTGAATTCAGGATGTACTGATTTGGGAGCAAGTTACTTAGCTTTCCTAAGCCTCAGTTTCCCCAACTGTAAAAAGGGGTAAACATGTATCTCTTTCCTAGGACTATAGTGAAATTAGAAAACATGTGTAAAGAACTTAGCACATGGCTGGCTAATCATTTAGTAAAGATTCATATCATGAAGCTTGTAGTGGATGCATGTTGTGGTGCAACACTAAATTCCCCTTAAGGTCCTTCTTCTGGCTGCTGATGGCTCTCTATGTCAAAGGAAGCTTTCTTGCTCAAAGTCAAGTCTCTTTTGGGGGGCAGTGCACATTCAATGAGGGGTTGATGTAGGAATATAAATTCTGGCCCCCTTTTCTCCTTAAGGGTCATCAGTAGATTCTCCGTCCATCTTCAGAGTTCCTCCTGAGATCAGCTTACATCTCTGTTGCCACTGCAGGGGCTCAGCTTTCAATCTTGTTTTCACTGCTCCCCCTCAGGTGCTTTTCCTTAGAGCAGTCTCCATACATTTGCTGCATGCAAATCTCAGTCTCAGATGACCTAAGCTGTAATGATGCTGAGGAAGGTGGTGTGGTGATTATACCTCACTGCTTAGCGACTGAGCCTGTGCTGATATTGACAGGAATATTGAACTGGTGGCAAGTTAGTTGATTTCTTATATTTACTGCCTATTCTCAAATAAGTTATTTCTTTGTTTATTTAAAGTATCTATTAGAAAGATAATGCACAAACTTGAAATTCACACATATATGTGATTTTTACAAAAGTGCAATGTTTCTTAGCAAGGACTCAGCTGCGGGCTTCTTTCGGACATTGATTGTTCTCAGTAAGTCATGAGTCTGGGTTAAGCAGAATGTATCCTTTGCGTTCGAACTATAAACCAAACACCTAATCATGTATTCAGTTATAACTGTTGTTACCTATTTTTTCCCCAAAGCCTAAATCATACATATCATAAACTCTATTATTAGGCTTATTAGTAAGAGTATAGGATGATTTGGACAAACCAATATTCTGACAGAGTTGTCACATTTCCATTTCCAGTTTTTAATGAATTAGAATATAGTAAAACATTTAACACTAAAAGTCTGCTATTCACAATTTAATTTTATTTTTGGTAATTCCAAAGACATTTGGCATTAGAATAATTATCAGTGCATTATAAATGTGCAGAGATAAGTTACTAGAGAATGAGAGATAAAGCTGGTTTTAATAACTGTACCTATGATTATGACTCATGAATACCCATATTTGCATACATTAATCTTATTGAATATAAATATGAGGACTTGTGTTATAAAAATTGGTAATTGGAGTACAGCTGTTCATCGGCATGGTAGGGACCTCATTGATTCAAATGGGATTAGATAGGTAGATTTTAAAATTAAGATACAATTTATATATACTGTACAATAGGTGTATAGTTTGATAAATATTGAAAACTGTATACCCATGTAAGCAATATACTGATCAACATATAGAACATGTCCGAAGCAGGGATTATGTGGGAAAAGTCGTCTGGATTTCTGATTATCCAGACACTGTGCTCCGCTTCCCGAGAGCTGGATCCTGGAGCCAGCTCCCTCTTCTCATCTCCATTGCTTCTCGCAGCCTCCATTGGCATTCACAGCACCCTCTCTCTGCTGATCCTCACGGCACAGTTTTCATCAGATTGGAGATGACCTCACGTTCCCATGAAGGGTGTTTTCATCTCTTCCTTCCCCGTAGACTGTTGATGGCTTCCTGGTTTCGAATGATCTTTCCTCACAATGAACAGAGTGATCAGATTTCTCCACGCCTTCCAGGAGCTCTCCAAACCTTTGTTCATAAATCCTCTCAGCACAGTCCTGGGGAATGAGTAGTGAGCAAGTTACATGCTTTGCTTTTATAGATGGAAAGCTGGAAGCAAAGTGAAGTTAAACGGCTTCCTAGCCCAGGAGTCTGACACTGACTCCGACTGGTCTGATTCAGTTGGTGCTATGGGTTTGTTTGTTTGTTTTCTTTCTCCAGCAGGAGGGGGAGTGTGGTGGATGTCAGGAGGCAGTTATCTTATCTCTTCAAGCTCCTCAGTTTTTCTGAGAGGGTGCCCTATAGTCCTGGTGGAAGGAAACCGCATCCTGGAGGACGATGCAGCAGCAGGAAGCAATGCAGGGAGATTTGGTGTGACAAGTTTCAGGTCTTGGTGATGTTTTTAGAGATTAGGACCAGGGAAGAGAGCCAAGGGTCAAAGATGCCAAAAGAATAGTCAAAACGGCAGTTCTTCACTTCTTGTAGTTTTCTCTTCAGCGGCTTAATAGTTTAATTTAAATATAGGCAAGCACTTTTAATTAGACTCTTTTCAGTATAAAAAAGATGGTGATGAAGATGTTATAAACAAGATGAATTTTCTCAGAAATCTCTTTCCTTACTCCAAACACTCATCCCTCCAAATGTTGTTCTTTAGGTTAGCTGATTGGCTTTGCTTAAATAGCCATATTTATTTATTAGGTGAAATATATATTTAGAGGCTTAGGAAATTACGCCAAAGGATTTTCCATTATTTCAGCAAAGGGAGGTGTAGCCAGCCAGTGTGTCAACTTTTGTAAAAGGAACTGTGGGGCTGGCACCCCCCTGCCCTACCTCTCCCAACGGAGCCAGGAGACTGGATCAATGGGAAATGGCACCACTCTCCAGCTGTTCTTACTGGCTGGCTCACCGTTCACCTCATCTCCTTAGCATAATGACTATGCTGTGGATTTGACAGTTGCAACATCAAGTCCACCACAAAGTCTTTCTCATTTCCAGGGAGTTCCACTGGACTTCCCTTAGTTTGGTGTAAGATCGAACCACCAATTAAGTATTAGTGTTTTGAGAAAACAGGAGACTGTCTCCCACACCATGACACCATTCACTCAGCCATGAGTAAACAATCCAGGTCTTTACGGCTAGCTCCCAAAAAAGTGTCAACCCGCAAAGCATGAGCAAAATGACGGCATGCCTTATACAGCACAGCCTGGGCATGCCACTCCTATTTTGTTATGCAATATTTTACATGCACCGCAGCCTGCGTAAAACTTTCTCTGGTACCTTCTTCTGACTCACAAGGGCTTTAACTTAATCCACTGTAGACAATCAAGGATTCCATTTAGCTGTATTTGTGGAAGAGGCATCATCAAGGTTGCTTAGCAGCAGAAATTGGTTTATTAAACACAACTTTCTGTGAGGAAATGAGCCCCACATTTTCTTATGGATTCATGTCCTCTCATTGATTGACTTGCTCACTGAATTACTAAAAATATTTTCTCCTCATATGTCTGGGGAAAGCTGGGTATTAAAAAGAAGATGAGATACTTTGGGGCTACACAGGGGGCCATGTTTCTTCTGTCCAGAAACCTTTAATTAGAAAGTCTGAGCACTCAGCCTATTTGTGTGTTCTTTGCCCTGATGTCAGGTTTCATTATGGGCTTCAGCAGGATGAGAAAGAGGCTTAGAGAGGGAGAAGGGACATGTGTCATGCTGGGAATAGGGCCAATCAACCCAGGAAAGGATGTAGACGAGTTACTTATTACTTAATGACTTGAAGCACCACGGTTGCCAAACTCCATTTATTGAACTATCTATATTAGCAGTTACACTTCTGGGTAAGAAAAATAGAAACGCTACCCACACACACATAAGGGGGTGGGAGAGAAAAGTATTGACATTTGATGGATGATTATAAGATGCTAGCCACTGTTTTAAGCATTTTTTGAACACACAAAAATAATGTCTTTAAAGATGAGAAACCAAGATTTTGAGAGGTTAAGTTCATGAATATGATCACCTGTATGCAGCAGAGATGAGATTTGAACTCTGGCAGCCAACACTCTATCAACTGCAGGACCTAGGCCCTCAGTCTCAGATGATTGTGACCATGGGGTGGGGGGGTGGGGGGGCGGGGCTGCGGGGAGGTGCCCTTCAGTTTTTAGATCTTCCCATTTTTCAAGGAAGTCAGTTTATCTGAATTTATTAATAAGAAATTTCTGAAGTGTAAAATTTTGGGAAACTCATTTTAGGTTAGCAATTAATGCAGGCTGAATGTGGTCTGGGATTACTTGCCCAAAGTCATTAGGTTATTACTCAACCTGCCACTCTGTGTACATATGGAGTAAACCTGGGCCCAGAAAGTGGGGATGTAAATAGAAACCTACACCAGTCCCAGTGCAGGAAACACCCTTGGAGGAAGCTTTGAAATATTGGCTCATCAGAGGGAGTTTGACTGCCTAGGTTTTGCTAGTTTCATCAGAAACCTAGAGATTGTGTTGATTTCAGATTTGCAATGGAGTAGAGGCCAGATCTGTATGTTTTTTATGCCAGAGTTCTGTAATCCTATAGTTCAAAGAGGTCAGTGGGGTACCAGTGGGCTGAGATACTGATCCTCTCAGCCCTCAATGGACTGAGGTGTTCTTGTGGTCCAGATGTCCCTTAGTCGATCACTTCTGGGCATGAGTCTCTTCTCCCTTCAGTTTGATCCTATGTGGCAGATACTATATAGAGAGGTGGGTTAATGATAATCTATAATAATAAAAGCCTAAGTGACCATCACAACCGAACAGACGACTGAACAGGCTGCGTGGGGTGACTAGGCCAGCAGGGGGGTTAGTGACGGACAACCAAACAACTGAGCAGCAGGCTGTGTGGGGCTGCCAGATCGGCAGTGGGGTTAGTGAGGGGCAACCAGGTCAGCAGGGGGGCAGTTAGGGGTGACCAGGCTGGCGGGGGGGGGGGGGCAGTAAGGGGTGACCAGGCCGGCGGGAGGGGGGGCAGTTGGGGGCAACTAGGCTGGCAGGGCGGGCAGTTGGGGGTGACCAGGCGAGCAGGGGAGGCAGTTAGGGGTGACCAGGCAGGCAGGCAGGTGAGCAGTTAGGAGCCACTGATCCCAGATTGTGAAAGAAATGTCTGACTGCTGGACATCCCCCGAGGGGTCCCAGATTGGAGAGAGTACAGGCTGGGCTGAGGGGACCCCCCATGCATGAATTTTGTGCACTGGGCCTCTAGTAATAATAATAATACAATAATAAACTGTTTTGTGTACTCACAGTTGTAAACCTATTTTTGCCCACCCTTATATTTTTTAAAATGTGTGCCATGAAGTTAAAACAGTTGGGAAGCACTAATGTCATCTGTTTCTTATATAATATGATTGCCCTACCTTACCATCATGCTTTTTCTTTTTGATGAATGGGATCTTCATCTTTAGATAGATCCTTTAATTTAATTTGTCTGTTCTTCTGTTCATCTGGATGGTAAAATATCCTCCTCCTACTTCTCCTCCTCTCCCTTATTTATAGATATTTTCATTAAAAACAAATAATTACATTTAATTAATTAATTCATTCATTCATTCACTCATTCATTCCAGTTCTCTTCCTGACTTCCCTCAGTCTTGGGCTAATCAGGATGATTGATTCCCCTGGGCCTCACTAACAGGTAGAGCTGTTGCACAGACAATAAAAAATTCTTCAAATGGATAAGTAGGTTTGGAGAAGTTGGGGGAGGGTTACATACAAAATAATTTCAAGTTTTTACTGGATAGATATCAGAACATCTGCTGAGAGGAAGGTGAGCAAAAGATAGAGGAATTATCACCTGATTAACTCTAGTTCCCTCATACTTTCTTCTAAAACAACCAGATACCCGGTGATGTGAGGGGCATCTGTGCTTCGTATGGATGTAATCCGTCATTTCTTGGAGAGTGCAAATGAATACAAATAACTACAAAAGTGGAATGATCATTCAGTTGACCCTTGAACAATGTGGAGGTTGGAGACACCGATCCCCCCATGCAGTAAAAAAATCCACATATAACTTTTGATTTTTAAATACTATACTAATAGCCTACTGTGATTGGAAACCTTCCTGATAATATAAAGTTGATTAACACATATTTTGTATGTTATATGTGTTATATACTATATTTTTACAATAAAGTGAGCTAGAGAAAAGATAATGTTAAGAAAATCATAAAGAAAATACATTTACAGTAATGTATATATTTGCTGAAAATTTAAGTATAAGTGTACCCACACAGTTAAACCTATGTTGTTCAAGGGCAAACTGTGTACTTATTTCTCAGAAATAAAAGGAAAATTCAAAAGATGTACTCTACTAAGATGAAGTATCATCGCGATCTCTAGAGGCACCTGTCCCTGTAGCTGCCATTCCTTCATAACTACTTGCCCTCAACTGGCTGCTCTGCTCCTGCTCTCTGCCCCCCACATTCTACATACCACACTTAGTTGAGTAGTAGTTACTCATTCAAAAGTGGGGGGCATGTGGACTTGACCCTCAAAGACCCACTGGAGGGCTGTGAGAGGAGCCAGAAAGAGGACAAGTGAAAGTTGGCATGATCTTGGACAGGCTCTTAACCTTCTTGTGACCCCGGGCCTCCACCTACAAAATGAGGGGTGGATGAACTACGTGAGCCCCTAAAGTCTCTCATGTGTTCTAGAATTCTATAACTTTCTGAGGGATTATAAGGAGAGAGAAGCAGTTGTGAGAAATGCTCACCTAGTCCGAATTCAAATAATAGACTTGGAGACAGAAGTATGGAGAAAATGAGACTTTTAATATGTTCTCAAGAACGGGTATCCAATTGTACAGGCACTGGGGCAGTGATCACAGCCTGTTTATCTAGTCCCTCCTCCGGTTCCTCATTGGCTGAGTACTACGGGGTCACCTGTTTCCTCATACATTGCCTAAGTCTTATTGTCTCCTATTGGGCCATTTAAAAAAGTTGGACTGAGGCCTTTTCTAGTTGTCTCCACCTCCCCCTGTCTAGTTGAGGCAGGAGCCTCTGGGGTTTCCACTGTGCTGCTGGCCCATATCCACAATTCTTTGTTCTTAAATCCTCTTCCCTCCTCCCTACATTCTGTTTGTCCTGAGGAAACTCAGTAACCATTTCCACTAAAAGTTAACTATGCTGGAGATGGGTCACAGAGGCCTATTTCCTACACAGTTACAAACACACAAACATACAAACATGTGAGAAGTCTTTGGTCTGTGAAGCCAAGGGAACAGGCCAGGGATCCCTGCAAAACTTAGGATTATGACCAGGATGGCCAAGCACTAGACGGCTGGGAACTAGGCACACCCTGAGAGTGACAAAGAAGTCTCACTCCCCATAGCAGAAGCAAACTTCTCATTGTAAATCTTTACAATTTAGACAGTAGTCTCACATAGAACAATGGCTTGCAGTTGAGAAGCATTTGAACATAATAGTGTTTCATTTGCTCCTCACACAATCTTGGGAGGCAGACAGCAGAGCTTCTATTGTCTCCATTTTATAGATGAGGGAACTGAGTTTCCGAGTGATTAAGATCACAGAGCCAAGTCTTGGACCTGGTTCTCATGAACCTTTGTACCCTCTAAAAGAGAATGGGGGTCAGTGGAGTCTTATCACTGAGCAGCCGTTTCAGAAGTGGGAGCCCTGGGCATGGAGCATTAGGAACCCACGAAACACACTGTCCCCTCACCTGGCTGGAGCAGAGGCCAGTCTGCTCTGGAGAGGGCTTTTCTTAGAAACACCAAGGAGAGTCGAGGGTCACTGAGCAGTCTGTGTGCTACCCTCTGCTGGGGCTGTGTCCTTGAAGTTCCACTTCCAGTCAGGTCACTGTTGGGAGTCCCTCTTCCTAAATGTTCCAGTGACAACGCTTTTTCTGGGAGGCTGTGGGACTGAGATGATCTAGGAGTCTGCGAGGACTCAGAATTCTCTGTTATGTGCTGTTATGTAAAGCTGGAGCTATTGTATCACTTTTTGTTTTGTTTTGTTAATCCTCACCTGAGGATATTTTTCCCCATTGATTTTTAGAGAGAGTGACAGGAAGGGTGGGGAGGGGGAGGGAGAGAGAGAGAGAAACACATCCCGGCTGAGGCCGGGGATCAAGCTGAGCCTGCAACCCAGGTATGTGCCCTTGACCAGGAATTGAACCTGAGACCTTTTGGTCTGCAGGCTGACGCTCTAATCACCGGCCAGGGCTATTGTATCACTTCTGATGCTCTTTAGATTTTTTTGTCCATTATAAAGTATTATAGACCTGTAATGTATTCTTGTACATCTGAATTTAATTAGGAGCTTTCTTCTCCCTGACATGGATGGGTTTTTACTGTTTCTGGCCAGGCCAGACAAGGATGTCTGAAGACAGATTTCTGAATTGTGGGCCAATTTCTCTGATCTTTTAAACCCAGGGTCTCTGCTCTGAGAGGTGATTTACGACTTTGCCATGCTGTCTTCCACCACTCTGGTTGCTGGGAATACCTGGGACCTCTCAGAAGCAAATGCTCCCAGGAGTCAAGATTGTCCCCTGCAACCTCACCGGGATCCTCACAGGGTTCAGAGGATTATTTCATTTTCAGTTCTCTGAGGGCTGTGTCGGGATCACTCTGTACTGACTTAATCCTGCCCAACGTGGGAGGGTTGGAGGTGGGATTAAGTCTTCCGGACTCTGATCCATTTCTGATGTGTGTGACCTGTTGAGCTCCAGAGGCATTGTGGACGCCACATTTTGTTTCCTGACAAGACTAAGACCAGAAGCTCATGTACTATTTTGTCCTGTAGCTTCTTGGCTTAGCAACGCCTCACCCTGGGAGCTGAAGCTGCCTAAAGAGGGAGAGACGTTCAGGAGCACTGACAACTGTTTCCAAGTGCACATCCCATGTCGTCCGCTACTCCCGGGTGTGCTGGCCACACCACCTGCACCTGGGTTACAAAAGCCCACGCTTCCTAGTAACCTCTCAGGTGCTTACCCCAGTTAACACTTAAAATGTAAACATCAAGTCGAGGGACACATTGCCTTTGTGGTGAATGTCAAAATCGGGAGATTACAGTTCTCTTTAGATCCTGGAGTTTACTCCATTTAGGGAGGTGAGTTTGGTAATGGGATGACAACCTCTATTCATTCATTCATTCATTCATTCATTCATTCATTCATATCTCCATCCAGTCTTCCGTCACCTATTTATTGAGCGTCCAGTGTCTGCCATGTGCTAAGCTGGGTACTGGGCATTCAGTAGTAAACATAGAAGACATGGTCTCAAAGAGGGGATTCTGTTTCAATAGAGCATCCGAAAGAACTGCATCTGCTTTTGCTTCAGGTGGTTACTTACTGCCATGAGCCTGTAGGTAGTTAGGGGCCTCATTAAGTTTGGGAAGCTCTGGCTCCTTCCTGCTTCTTTGGAGACTGGCCCTGGTTTGGCCTGGAATGAGGAGCTGGGCCCTCAAAGCGCCACTGTCAGCACTTTCCAGATGAGTACTCCACATGGGGAGGGCCCAGGGCGTGGGGCTCTCTGAAGGCTGTGTCATTCCCGGCTCCAGCCGCAGAGGTTACATCACAGAGGGAAGCTGAGCACGTTGCTAGGCTGTGGCTATTTATTTTTATAAACGAGATGTGCTTAATTTAGAAATCTGCTTTTTCTTTCTTTTTATTCCAGCATCATCTGGCTGTCTGGCACAACCAAAGATCTGCATTTCTGACCCAACAAGAGTTCGTGGGTGGATGGGGGCAGGAAGGAGGTTGGGGAGAGGACTGATGCCAGCCCGGTGCCTCACAGGGTGGTGGAAACACATGGCCATGCTATTAGCATCCTGCTCAGCTTCTGCACCAGTTTCATCGGTAACACCTACATAGTCCTCACTTGGAACAAGATAAAAAGTGGCCCTGGTGCTAGCTCCTGTTCTGATTAACCACACACCAGAATACCGCAGAACAGAAGGCAAGGGCAAGCGACAGAGGACCAAAGTCAGGTGCAGGAGCAGGTGACAGCTAGTTTCTCAGTTCATTGGACGCAGCTATTTTAATAGAGCCACTTTAGTGCAGCTATTTTGTCATGAGGATATTTTAATTTGGCCTAAAATATTCCAGCCAATAAATGTTCAGCTTTAAAAAAAAATAAATGATGGGTAAAATGGGCATTTTATACTCCATGTTTGAGCTTCACCTCAGCCCCTATCCTCACCTTATTGCCAGTCCTACCCCTGGCACCAAGGTGTAGGGATTGTGGTCAGGTAAGGGAAAGGTGAAGTAGAGTCTCAAAATGGGAGAGATATCAGGATCATGTGATAGCCAATAATCGATCAAATGTCAAGAATAAAGTGACTGTCAGAACTGGGAGTGGGTACAGACTAGAGGAAGGTCGAGAGGCCTCTAAAGTCAACAAAAGGGCCAATGAAATGGCAAGAGTGATGGAGCAAGAGTCAGAGATGGAATGAAGGGAGGAAAATTGGTTACTAAACATAAAATTCAGTGAGTTTGCATTTTGGAAAACAGTCTGCTTAGAATTCAGAATAGCTCAATTTGGCTCTACCATGGACAGTGTGTGACTCATAAATATCTACACATTTTGTTTGAGCCTCAGTTTCCCCATATCACATGCAGACAATTACGTGTAACCTTCCTCTTTCCACACCCAGTGCTCTATGATGAGGACTGAGCCAGCGGCTTGTAAACTGCCTCGAGTCACCTGGAGAAAGGCGCTTGCGTAAGCCGTGGGTATTAGTGGAGATGAGTGTTCCATGAGTCAAGGATTTCAAAGTCGGGCAAGTGTAGCTGCCGCTGCCTGGTGATTCGTTTAGACAACGTGATGCTTTTAGCTGGAGTGCATAGCGTTTGTGATGGATTTGTTTTTGTCACAGCAGAGAATCTCATCTTTGCTCAAATGCTACTGACTTGAGGACTTTGCACATCAGCAAAGAGCGGAAAGGTGTGAAAAGAGCGGAAAGGTGTTTCTGCCCACCATCTAGAGTTTTAGCACAGAGAACTATGGTGGCATGCTCATGTGTAATCATGGACTTCCCTCTGCCAGCAAAGACATCCTTCCAAATTCTTCTGACATTTGTCAGACTTGCCAAAGTCCCCAGAGGCGGTTCCGGTGTAATTGAAGATAAGGGAAGAGAAGACTCTCCCTGCCTGGTTTCACTACCTTCTGTGTGGATCTTTGGCGTCACAAGATGAATCCTCACTGATGTGTTCATGGAATGTCCTTCCAGAATTGGTGCACAAGTCAGCAGGCGCTGGGGGCTCAGCTGCCAGAAGCCTGGCCTGGGGCCGCCCTGGCTGGGCAGGCACCTGCCTCGGGGCGCTCAGCGCAGAGGCGAAGGACCCAGGCGTGTCTGCCGCCCGCTGACCAGCCGCACTTCCGAGGGCCTGGGGAGCTGGGCCAGCCCCCGCGGGACAGTTAATCTTTGTTCCTGCCACCAACGCGTCTTTCTTTGTTGTCTCCCACATGTCCCTGCCTCCAGCTTTCTGATGGATTCTTCCCCAGGCACGGGGTTCGGGTCCCTCCTCACGTGTGGGTCCCAGTGCCAAGAACACCTCTGTTCCGGCAGGAGGGTGTTATCTGGCTTAAAAGAAAGCAGCAGCGGTGGCTCCTCTCCACTAGCATTCTCCGGATTTGCATGGGAATTTATTCTGGGAGCTGTTTAGTCTCTTTCCAGTCGCTCCCCCACCAGCAGCGTTTCTGCCACAGAGTCGGTTTGCTCTCATTGTCTTTAGCTGGATGACGATAGAGCTTTTCCCTCGGAGCCTGGGCGCAGGGCTCGGCATCCTGTCCTGTCCTGCGCCATCACTCCCCAAGGGCCTGGCTGGGCCTCGGTGAATGGTACAATGGGTATTCCCACTTCACAGGCGTGAGCATTATATTGCCAACACTATCCGATCGTGCAGTAAACCTTGCATTCTTTTCCAGAATTATTAGTTTTCCAACCCTAGGGCATCGAGTTCCCCCTTTCGGGAAGCTTCCCTGGGTGACCCACGCCCCTGCTGCGGTTTAGCTGCAGGGCTGGGTCCAACTGACAGTTGCTTCTCTGTTGACATCACAGAGGTGTTCTCACTGGCCCCTATTCATGTTTTTTTTTTTTTTTTGCAGGGGCGGGGACGGTTGCAATTGCTCCATCCGCCACTTTGTATAGAGATTTAGGAATTTTCTAAATGAAGAACACAGGAGGGGCTGGGCACCACACAGGCAGCAAGCAGGCCTGCTCGCTTGTCCCCAGAGGGCCGTCGGTGTGCCCCCTGGGAGTGACCTGGTCCTAGACTTGTTCTGCCTGGATAACCCCCGGGCTCCTCCAGACCAGCGGATACTCTGCCCTCCCAGGACAGAGCGCTGCACTTGGGAGTGAGGGCAAGAGAGGCCTTGAGAGGTCAGCCAGCAAGACCCCGACCCACAGGCCCAGGCTGTGCAATGAGCATCTCTTACCTTTGAATCGCTCCTTGGAGACTCACCACTCTCTTGGAGGTCAATAGGGCATGTATTACTCTGATTTTCCCAACGAGGAAACCAAGATCCAGATAGTTTAGGTCACGTCCTTACAGCCAACTAAGCAAATTACTGGTGGACTTGAGACGAGAAAGCTCAAGTTCCTGACATCGGCTCCAGTTTTTTCCATTACGCCACGCTGCACTTCAGCTGGGCTGATGTAAAACAGCAAAGGCAAGTCCCAGTCCTCCCAGCTGCGCAGGACTGGGACACTGGCATGGGTTTGCATTGGAGAGGCTGGGGCCTGGGAGGCTGTAGGGCTGTTTCGACCTGCTCGTATGGCCAGGCAAGGGCTGAGCTAGGTGTCTTTACAAATGATGCCAAGTTGAAGTAAGCCTGGCGTTTTCTTGGTGCTCTGTCTTCTGTTTTGCCAAACCACATGGATTCTGAGAAGGTACAGCCTCATCCACGCCTCTCTACCTTTCAGGCCCGGCAAGCAGCACTGTCAGTCCTGTCACTGGGCAGGCCTGGATCGGCTGCTCTCTAAATTCCTCTTATTGCAGCTGCAGGACAATGTCTGGGGCCTGGGAAGGAAGAGGCAGAACTCCCCGGGGTGGAAACAGGTCCCCAGATGCCACTTTCCCATCAGTGCTCCTGAGTTCCAGCAGACAGCAGGCTGGACTTGCAACCAAGCAGACACATGAAAGCAAACGTGCGCTTGTACCATTGCATAACCTGCCTCCCACAAAACAGAAGGCGCTCTTATCCTCACGTTATTCCCTGCCTCGTTCTTGACATTTTTATTGTGCTGAGTCTACAGCCGACTTTGCATTCCTGACACCTCCCACTTGAACTGGCTCCTGGTCCCTGGGGCGTGAGGTTCCCAGTCACGTGCTGTACCCCAGAGAACATTCTTGGTTATCTTTCTGGGCAGAACACACTCCTCCTTACCTTGACATTTAGGATCCGCTGCTTCTTTTTCTTTTCTGCTCCACTAAGTCTGGGCCAGTCAAGATTCACTGCCCCCGGGGCAGGGTTTGGGGAAACTGATGCTGGGATAAGGGGGCTTTTCCGCGCGCGTTGGGTGAAAAGCAAGCATTGCCTTTCTGCTCCTGTTTCCTGGCTTTGCAACAGTGTGAAACCCTCCGCCGAAAGCCCAGGCTCCATTTCCAGACCCTTGTCAGCCCGGCACACAGCTGAGTGTATCTTTGAAGTGTCTCTGCTTAAACCTTGTTTATGACCCTGGCTGCGCTGCTGGTTTACCCCCTGGGCTCTGGTGCAGAACAGAGTTGTCAATACCCAAGGGGCACAGTCTGGGCCAGGCCTGTGCCTCCCCTCCCCCACGTCACGTTCTGGAGTTTGGGTTTGTTCCAGCCTAGGAGCAAAGGAAGTGAACGTTTTTAGTGTTGAGTTTCACCGGCTAAGCAATGCTTAAGGTATGTATCTATGGGTGATAAAGTCATCAGAAGAGGGAAAGGGGAAAGGAAGGGAAAGTAACAGTGGGGGAGGGAAAGAAGGGAAAGGAGGAAAATGAGTCCACAAAGCGATAGTAACGCAGAGGTGGCTGAGTGCCCCCTGCGTCCTTTGAGTGGCACCGATGCCATCTGTCACCCATCGCTGTTTCAAAGGGAGCACAGGGGCTGGTGAGTGCAAGTGCTTGCTCCAGAGAAAACACACCTCCGTTTTAGTCCCATAGGCCCCTGGAATGGGAACGGGCATTACTCAACAGTGAGGTCTTAACCAAAGGATTTTAAAATGCTTTGTAAAATAAATAAATCACTTGTGTAAATATAAGATGGTATTTCTCTCCTACTCACCCTAAGTCTTGAACACACCGTGTTAGTACAACCCCCCAGAGTTAATTTTAAGAGGCCGGCTTAAAGGATTCTTAAGAAAGAGACCATGACACTTGGGTTGAGTATATTGCCTGGCACATAGTAGGTGCTTGATAAACATCTGAAATTGAATTACTGACTGAGTAAATGTAAGAGCAATATAGAGAAGAATATTTTAATAAGAAGATACCTGAATATTCAACATTTATTACTTTTTATTTATTTAAATTTTAATCTTTATTGTTGAGAGTATTACAGATATCCCCTCTTTTTTTCTCCGTTTTCCCCCATCTACCTGGTTTCTGCCCCCCAGGCCTTCACCACCTTATTGTCTGCGTCCATGGGTTACGCATATATGCATACAAGTTCTTTGGTTGATCTCTTTCTGCCCCCTTCCCCCTCCCCTCTGACATTGGTCAGTCTGTTCCACGTTTCCATGCCTCTGGTTCCAATTTTATTCATCAGTTTATTTTGTTCATTAGATCCCACATATAATCACTTATATGTGACATTTGTCTTTCTCTGACTGGCTTATTTTGCTTAGCATAATAATTTCCATGTTGTCTCAAAGGGTAATATTTTCTCCCTTTTTATAGCTGCATAGTATTTCGCTGTGTAAATGTACCACAGCTTTTTTATCCACTCATCTGTTGATGGGCACTTGGGTGTAGAAATACTTTATGGCTTTTGCCCTGAGTCCAAGGATGCAAGGATGGGTGAGCTCTCCACATGCATAGTCCCTAGTCGACCTGTGATCATACATACTCACCAGAGTGCTTGTGCAAGGAAGACATGGGCAGGACACAGTGATGGAGATGGCTGACTCTGCCCAGAACATTCTGGAGAGGTCTCTAGGTATGTGGGTTCTGAGATTGCTGAGGTCTCACCAGGCAGACCAGGCCCTGGAAGACAGAACATAGGACAACAGAGGTATGAAACAGCCCTTTGTGTCAGAGAGCTGCTATACTTGGGTATGGCTGGGCCAAATGGAAGGGGGAGTGTGTATAGAAGGGAAGTTAGGAGCGTTGGTGAGAAAAACAAAACAAAACACAAAAACAGACAAGATAGAGATGCTTAAATGCCTCTGGTAAACACCAGCTTTGCTGGTCACCATAGGTTTTAGTGTTTCTTCTATATAACAAACCATCAGCAATAGTGGGTTTCACTTATTAAATCTCCCTGGGAACCTGAAATACATCGTATAAACTGCTGCTTGGTCACTGGGGACTGTGTGGGTATCTCCATGTCTCTTTAGGGCCTCCTACCTAACGGTAGAAGGAAAAGATCTCTGATCTTCGAAGCACCGAGAATGCTTATGTGGTTTCTAGTCTGTATTCCTCTCTACTGTGAGCTACCTCCTGGCAACATCTCCCTGTTCTTTGAGCAGACTGAGCATAAGAGAAACAAAATTTCTGTTTACCATGAGCACTTGTTTATCATTAGCCTTGCAAGTCTCCCACAAGCACGGAGCCCAGAAGAAATCAGTCTGGAATGACAGGAGACAAGGCTACAGCCCTAAAGAATTTAGTGAGAAGCCTGGTCAGGGCTTATCAGCAGTGCAGCCAGCACAGGCTCGGAGGCCTGGGGGAGGAGGAAATGCTGGGAGGCTCTGCAGAGCCTCGGGCTCTCAGGCCACCGGCAAGGCCAGAGGAACGCTCAGCGCTGGAACATCATGAACACTTCTGCCTTGGGAGCCACAAGAGTCGATAAAGCCGAATGGGGGCAGATAAAAGACAATTATGTTTGTCTGTCCTGGGCTCCTGCCATCCTGCGGCTCCCTCGGGATGTACTTGTGGCGTTTGGATGTTTCTCTCACAAAGGCCTGGAGAGAGAAAAACAGCCACTCAATATCTAATAAATTATCCACCATGTCACTGCTGCTGCTGGCCTTGTCCTGACAATTCTCCCTTCTGATTGCAGACAATAATTATCCTCTAATTGCTTAGCTAATCTTGCTTATGGAGTTACAACAGTGACAGACACTCTCATTTGTTGTTTTTTGTTCTGAACATTTATTTACGCCTAGTTGTTCCTCAGTTGCACATGAGTCTATGTATTCTAAAGAGTAGAGGAACCCGCCCCCCCCCAGCCCCTACTAAGAAGGGGCTTTGCAGGCTGGAAGGGAACGTTACAGCCTGTTTCTTGCTTCTCTCTTGGCTCCAGGGCTGCACCTTCCAGAGGTCACTAATCAGACCCTCCCGGCTAAACAGGGCACTGTGATGGGGTCCTTGAGTGGACGGCGAATAATTGCAGGACAGCAGTGAGTGGGCCCAAGTTCTCACACTTCTAACAGTGACTGTCCCTAGAATTCAGAACCAGCCTTCTATGCTATGTGTCATCATCTCTCTTTTTTTTATTTTTTATTTTTATTGAATTTAGTGGGGTAACATTGTTAATAAAATTATATAGATTTCAGGTGTACAATTCTATTATACATAATCTGTAATTGTATTGTGTGTTCACCACCCCAAGTCAATTCTTCCATTACTATTTATCCCCCTCTTTTATCTCACCCCATCCCCCTTTCCCTCTGGTAGTCACCATACTGTTGTCTGTCTATGAGGTTTTTTGTTTGTTTGTTTTGCTTAATCCCTTCATATTTTCCATCCAGCCCCTCTCTCCTCTCCCCTCTGACAGCTGTCAGTCAGTTCTCTGTATCTATGAGTCTGTTTCTATTTTGTTTATTAGTGTCATTATCTCTTTCATCAAAGCACAGAATTGACTAGCAGAAAAATATCACAAATTATTGATAGTATTTATTAGACATTCCATATTATTGCTTGGTGCTGGGAGCTATACAGTCTTTGAAAAGCTTATTTCCTGCAATATGTACAGATTGTACATTGAAAGCACTGGGAATACATGGAATACATGGAAATAGGAGGCAGTGGTGTGAGTCAAACATACCAATCAATGAGCATTGGTTTTCAGAGCAGCAGTGAAATGGAGAATGCTTGAGAGCAATACCTATGTGTGAGTTGAAGATAGGGCTTAGAGATCAAAGTTGCTTAACTAATTAATTGGTTCATTTGTTCGACTTTAAGGACCTATTAAGTGACAAATATCAAATGATGCGCTGAGAGTTTTTAAAAAAAAATAAACCACTGCCTGTGCTTGAGGAGCTCACACTCTGGTGAGAACTGAGGTATAAATATACTTTATAAATAGAGTAGAAAGTGTTAGGAAAGCATAAGGGAAGATTGGTGGGCTCAGCCTGAGGTGATGGGACCCAGACTTGAATTGGGCCTAGAAGTGTTGGTGAGCTTCTGAAATGTTCGCTGAGGGCATCTCAGGCCTGAAAGCTGGAAGATCAAGAAGTTGTTAAAAGACTATGAAACAGTTCTGTGTGACCAAAAAATATATGGAGCAAGGCATAGTGAGGGGATGAGGCCAGAGAGAGCTTAGAAGGTTCTGAGTGTCCTGTGACGGATGTGGGCTTTCACACCAAAGGCTTTGAATGGGGAGAGGCATGAAGAGATTCACTCTGGCCAACGTGGGAGGAGAATGGATGGAAGGAGGGAAGCAGAGTCAAGGCGAATGTGGCAGAAATAGTGCGGCTACAAGAGAAGCTTCCAAGACAGATGGGAGATGGAGACTATTTCACCCTCTCCACCCTCATGTTTCTTCCTTTTCTCTTTTAGTGCCATTTGGGTACCACTACACCAGCTGTTTTATAATTTTATTCTCTTAATCTGCTTATTCCAGGAGCCTTCCCCAACATTTTTCTTGGGCCCTGAAACCCAGCCCCATGTTCTGCAATGTCAGGGTACATAATACTTTTTTTTTTTTTTTTTTACCTTGGCTGGGATGAGAGACCCCAGGGTGCATAGTCAGGTTAATAGAAGTTATACATCACAGGTTGGACTTAACCTGAAGTCCCTCCTTTATGACCTAAATAATTTATGTTTTCTCTTTTCAAATTATAAATTCTCACCTGACATGAGCTACTTGTGCAAAGACCTGGATCTTTCCTTATTTTCTCTCTCAAGGGTGTTTATAACCCAGTCTCAGTTGATATGAACACACATTTATTGGACACGTGTTGTTTACACTTTGCATCACTATTTTAGGTTGGTTTCAAGAAAGAGCCCAAAATTATTTAATGGGCAAAGGTTCACACCATTGAGAAAAGAGTTCAGGCCAGGTGTTCACTGCAATAAGCAGCCCCTACTTGGTGCTGAACTTGGCCAATCTTTGGCTAATGGTGGACATCTGTCCTTCTCCAGAGCATTGCCCATTTGCTTGGAGTAACTCTGATGAGTCAGCATCCTCAGACTTCATAAATGCAAACACCTGCCTCTGGGGTAATTGTCATGGTTGTTTTCAAATCATTTCTATGAAAGGTGATAAATGAAAGTGCTTCCTAGGCAGCCTCAAAAGAGCTCTGCTATGGACCCAGACCTCTCCTACTTTGTCTATCAAGGGTGTTAATAATCCAGGGGTCAAGAGTCAGCCAACATATGATCATAAATTTATTGGGCACCTACTGTTTACATATCACACCACTATTTCAGGTTGTGTCCAAGAAAGAGTTTAGACTCGTAGTCTCAGCAAAAGTCCCTTTTAATTCCTCCCACTACAACTATGCTTGTTTCTGGTATGGCACAGCCTTTCTGTGTACTGTTGTGAAAGCTAATCTGTCTTAAAATACTGGCAGAGCCTGATGCACATCAGTCATCTGGACCCCTGGCTACCTACCAGTGGACACAAATGAGAGAAGGGCTGGTTCCTGGGATGTTGTTTTCAGATCATGAATCTCCAACCTCACTGAGGAAGCAGCCGCTCTTAGAGATGGTAAATCAATTTGCCTAAAACAAACAAGCAGATCTACATTTCCCTGCGCCTGTTTCCCCTTTCCCAAAGGTAACATATTCTGAAGAATAAAACAAAAGAAAAACAAATAGAATGATTCAGTACCCCTTGTATAGATAATGTTCTGTTAAGCACCATAAGGTACTACAGGGTCACAAAGAAACCGGGACTTGGCCTCTGACCTCATGGAACCTATATTCTACTAGGGAACATCCAGACGCGGATGAATACCTTTACAGGCCCTAACGTGAAAAGAGATGCTCCTTCCCACCTACACGCAGATCAAAATAAAAAACATAGTGTAAAACACAGAACTTACATGTATATAGAAATTTTAGATTTTCTGGTTGTAGAATCCTGGACAAATTAATTGAATTGAAGATGAACTTTTCTCATGTTTTTGTGCCCTGGCTTTATTGGTTCTTTAAACACACGGCTTAAGGGGTTATGAGGGCAGCTGGAGTGTCTGAAATCTGAAAGGCTAAAAATTCTCAGGCAGGGGCTGCAGCCCACCACTGGAATTTCTTTCTCCTCAGGGAAACCTCTGTTTTGCTTTAAATGCCTTTCCAAATGATTGGAGGAAGCCCACCCAGATTATCAAAGATAACCTTTACTTAAAAATCTTAAGTAGATGTTAATTACTTCTACAAAATATCTCCACAGCAACATCTAGATTAGTGGTTTATTTTTTTATTTATTTTAATTAAATTTATTGAAGGTAACATTGACTGAAAACAATATACCAGGTGTACTGGTTAATAATGAGGATTTTGTAATCAAAGAAAACACGATAATTTCAAGAGAAACATCAAAAGTGCTTTATTCAAAGTAATGTCTGTCGCTAGCTACACATTTCCCCCATCTTTCAGGTAATTTGTGGATACCGTCCCATTAGAACTTTTCTTGTTTTGAGGCAAACCATTCAGAGACCAAATTTTCCACTTCTTTGTACGTTTTGAAGTGCTGCTCAGAAAGTGCGTGTGCCATCGATCAGAACAAGTGGTAATCTGAAGGAGCAAGGTCTGGTGAATACAGCGGGTGGGTTAATACTTCCCAGGCAAGATCTTTTAACGTGTCTTTAACTGGTTTTGAAGTGTGTGATGGTGCATTATCATAAAGCAAAATTACTTTGCCCTGTCTTTTGCCCATTCTGGTGGTTCAAATTGACCTGGACATTCTTTGTTTTGCACATCGAAATCATCACTTTTAAAGCATTTAAACCAGCGTTCACAAGTATCTTGAGATGGAGCATGTTTACCATAAGCTTCCCTAAGTATATGATAACTTTCAGCAGCACTTTTCTTCAAAATAAAGTAATGAATTAAAACTTTCTGCAAATGCTCTTTTTTTTTGCACGAAATTCGACATTTTTAAGCGTAAAAATATCTATGATGTTAACACCTTCAGAAAATTTGACATATGAAGTTTTGAAACTTGTTGTCAATACAACAAAATAGCATACATATCAAATCGCATATACTATATCAACATATGTGTAACTCCATCTATTGAAAAAAAATCTGTATTATTAACCGGTACACCTGTTATAAGTTTCAGGTGTAATACAACTTTGTAATACAACATCTGTATACTCCATGGTGACCACACCATACAAAGTCTAATCTCTGTCACTCCCTTTACCTTCTTTGTCCTCCCCCACCCACCTCTCCTCTGGTAATCACCATTCTGTTGTCTGTTTTGTTTGTTTTATTTGCTGCTTTTTGTTTTATGTCACATAAGAGTGAAATCATATGGTTCTTGCCCTTTTCCATCTGACTTACTTCACTTAGCATGATGCACATTGGTGTTTGATTAAATAACTGGGCTATACCCTAGCCAAGTAGACACATCAAACTGAGCATCATAGTCCCCTACAAAGGATGTAGTCATGAGCCTGATAGATGATCAAAAGGAGGAATTCTAGGGTCTGAGAGCTGGAAGGGGATTTAGAAATCAATGTTCAATCTTTCCATGCATAAGGAAAGGGTCTACAGTGTTTGGTTTGCACAAAATCTTGAAAACTGATTTTTTTTCAAACCCAGTAGTATGTTTTACATGATGAACTCAAAGGGAGCTTTAAGGAGGCCTGGAGTCTAGATTCTTTCTTAATCAAGGCCTGATGGAGCAGAATGTGCTCAAGAGGTGTACAATGTTTTTTTATTTGGGTCACATGGTTATTGGAACTAGGCCTGAGGCTTAGTCCTACCCTTTGAGGACAGGGTCCAAGACTATCAGTTCATAGGGTCCAAGACTATCAGTTTACTGGGGCCTAGACTAGCTGTGGTGCTCCAAAGCATTGGTGGAATTCTTAAATTGAATGAATGCTTGGAATTCAGGCCAGTTGGATGTTCAATATCCTTATTTTATTCATAGGAATGCAGATACAGAATGAAAATATTCTAAGCATTAAATATGGTATATTCTGAGTTTCCTCATCAGTCCAATAGAAATGGTACTATATATATATATATATATATATATATACATATATATATATATATAATTATATATTATATATATATATTTATATATGATTATAAAAGTTTAGCACAGCACTTGGTGCATAGTGAGTGTTCAGTAAATGACAGTGATTACTATAATCAACATTATTTCACTCTATCCAATTCTAGTAGATGCTGTTGGTGCCATGCTCATAATATTCTTACCAGCCACTGCACCCATATCCCAGTTCTGTGTGTTGAGTACCAACAGCTCACAGCTGCCCCTTCTCCAGAGAATTGCCCTCCTTTGAAACAATGTGTTCACTAGGCAGTTATGGTTCCCTGTGCCCAGGAGATAGCCCGCGGCCAAGGGCTGACTCTTATGAAGAGACAAAGAGTTAGTCTCCTTGCCTTATGGTGGGACCAACCCCAAGCTCAGGGTGATCAAATTGCAGCTATTCTCCAGCTGAGCTCATATTCTGGCATTTCTCCTGCTCTTTTCTGCTCCCCTCACTCCCTTTCTCCTCAGAGCACACCCTCAGTAAATTACTTGGACAAGAGTCCTGCTCTCAGGTCTGCTTTTAGGGAACCCAACCCTTGTAGAGAGCTCCCCTCCTTTGCCTGTGCAATAATAAGCCATCTTGCTCATTGTGATTCTTATATTCAGGGCCTTGGGTGAGTCTCTACCACGTGATATTTTTATCCAGAAGAGGAAAATGATCTTGCCTCTGTGGCTGGCACCTGGTTCAGCCACATCAGACCTCTGCAATCAGAGAGGCCAGTGCACTGGGTTCTTTTATCTTACATTTTGCCTAATTCTTCCTCGCCAAGTCTATTAGCCTGCTCTCTCTTTAAACTGAATAATCACACTATCAATTACCAAAGCTTGGCTCAGAAAAAAATATTCATTCATTCAACCAGCCAGCTAGTCATTCATCTGTTCATCCCTCTAACAGTTATGGAATATTGTCCATGTAGCCAAGTACTGTGCTAGGTGCTGAGAATGTGGCTGCAAACATAGATAGACATAGTATCTGATCTCTAGGAACTCACCTCTAGTATGAGCATGGCACCAACAGCATCTACTAGAATTAGAGAGAGAAATGAACAAGCAAACAGGCAACCTCAATGAAGTTTGTGATCTATGCTGTCTAGGAGAACACACAGAAGCTCCTACATCAATCTAGAGGTTCAAAATGACTTGGTTTCATTGTGATTGACCAAAACAGAAATAAATAGAATGGATATCCCTTAGCACACTGCAAAAAACAAAAACAAAACAAAACAACAACAACAAAAAGCAGAGCAGTTATTCAAAAATAAGGTGTTATAATATAGAAAGATGTGTAGTTTTAAGCATAAAAAATGGTTGCCTAGTGATGGAGAGAATAATGAGATATAAGTGCAAAGGACTCTGGCTGGTGTGTTATTGTTGCTGCAGCTTTTCCCCCACTCAAAGGCTCATCTGAATTAGATGATTTCTGCTTGGGGACTGGCTAGATCAGTGGCAATCAACACAGAGTTCTCTGACTGCCTTTCCACCCTACGGCATGGCTGGTCGCCCAGAGACATGGTCAAGACAGCGGGGCCTCAACTGCATGGCTGCCTTATTGTTGCTTATTACCTCCATGCCATTCATCAATCTATTCCTGCCAGACATGCAGAGGTTATAGCATAACTATGGAGTTAGGAATGTTAATTGTTCTATGTTGATATTTTAGCGTAGCTGGTGCTAATGGGAAAATAATTTCTACTCTGTGTCTTTATGGCCATTTTCATTGCTCTCTGGTGGTTATGTAGTTATTTGGCTATAGATGATAATGAAATAATACATAGTAGCTATTATTGATTTGGCTGTAGAATTGGGGGGGGAGTCATAAAGGAGGAGGTATTTGGGAGAAGCTGTGACTTGATAAATATTTAGTTTTTCTTGAGGCTTCTTTTTGTCTTTGCAGAGAGTTCTCTTTGGCTATAACAATGTAAAATTCTAAAAATACCAGTGATTTGGTTATTTAAGAACCCCAAGATATTATTCATAAGTCAGCTCTGTTGATGATCATGTGCTGGAATCTGAAAGATAAGGAAGTCCTGGTCTTCTGTCCCCCACACCCAGTTTCCTGAGTTGCATGCCTTGAGGTTGGTCCATATTCCTCCATCTCTCTTATTCTCCTGTGCCCTACCTCCAGTCATCCCCAAAGTCCATCTGTTGCCCCTTCTTTGGTCCCAATTGTGGCTCTGGTAGGAGACCTGTGAACTTATCTCTTCCTAGACTATTGATTGACAACTGCTGCCTTACACATTCATCTCCCACCTCTAGTCTCAACTATTCCTATCCACCAATCATGTTGTCAGTTCCTTATTCAAAATTCTCCTCATTGAATAAAAATAAAAACTTCATTCCAAGCTGCTTCAAGATCTAACCCCTACCCACCTTTCTAACTTCACATCCTTTCACATTTCCTTCTCATTCCCAATAACCCAGTGTGTGACTCATTTCTTGTTCTTCCCCAAAGTACATCATGCCTTCTCCTCATAGGCACACTTACTTCCGAGAATGGCCTCATTCTTCAGAGGCTACCTCTGAGAGTCCTCCCTTACTCACCTGAGCAAACATGATCATATCTTTCCTGTGTATTGCGTATTCTACCTGAAGCATAGAAATGACCACACTGTATTGTAACGGTATGTTGGTTCATCTGTTTCCTTACAAGACTGTGAACTTCTAGAAGTTCATGAGGTTTTTATCTCTTTAATCTCTAGTATCTGGCCCAGTGGCAGGAACATGGCAATTATTTATTATGTACTGAATAAATGAGTGAAATGGATTTCCTCCTCATGTGGTAGGATCTTCTGGATTAAAATGACAGATAAATCGCCCTAGCTGGTTTGACTCAGTGGATAGTGTCGGCCTGAGGACTGAAAGGTCCGGGTTCGATTCCAGTCAAGGGCATATGCTGGGGTTGTGGGCTTGATCCCCAGTAGGGGGTGTGCAGGAGGCAGCTGGTTAATATTCTCTCTCATCATTGATGTTTCTATCTCTCTCTCTCCCTCTCCCTTCCTCTCTGAAATCAATAAAAACATATTTAAAAAAAAAGATAAATCAATTACACTGCATAAGGATCATATGAGATATTTTTGTTAACTTATAGTCACAGCCATATAGTCACATCTGTTAGAAGGCTAGCCTCCCTTTCTTTATGATCCTCACACATGCCATTCCCCCTGCCTGGAACACTGGTGTTCTTCACTAGAGATACTGTAAGACTATTAATGGCTTGTTTACAGCTAGGAATACTCACTCCTATAGAGACCCAGACGCCCAAAATTCCTCAGTGTTTTTCCCTGCAATCAACTAAGTTAGACATTCCCTAGTATAGGATTTTTATCTCAGGGTTCTGTAAGGTTAAGCCATGTGAAGTTACCATTTTTGTGCATCAATAATGATTGAATATCAGCGCGTCACACTGGTCAAACTAATAGTAAATACACTCATTAATGATGGTGCCAAGGTAAACATCAAAGTGTCTGCATTTAAATGTTCTAGATTCCAAATGAAAGGAGTATTTTCCTTATCTCAGCCTGGGTCTCCCTGACTTATGTCTCCAAAGCTACTCAGAAGGGTCTGCTAAGCCCACTGCTTTTCCTCAACTAAGATCATAAATGCTTGGAGTGCTGTGCAGAAATAACCTTTTATAGGATCACTTGTGAAAGGTTAGTATTTATAGCTAATTAGCAGAAGCCCAGCACAACGTCGATCCACAATAAATGTCTCAGAATGAATACTAAGTAGCACATATATTACTTGTATCATGGAGAAAATCTTCAATTGGTTGTCATGAAAGGGCTTGTGGGAAGGTGGATTGTGATTCCTTTCTGAAATGAGAGTCACACTTTTTGGCTATTTGTCCCTGGACCTTTATCTCTACTGTCCTGCTCCTGATACATGTGACCAATACCCACAGGATGTGATCAACACCCACTATCTGTCCTCTGAACTGTCTAATCCACAGCCTTTGCCTCAGGCTTTATTGCTCATGCCACCCTTTATTTCCCAAGCAAATGGTGTCACTGGCTTCTAGCCTCTTGCCTCATCACCTGTCTATGTCTATATTTTTACCATTAAAATCACAACCAATATTTCTCTACTAGAATTGTCTTAGATCACCCTCCTTTTTAAAAAAAAATATATTTCATTGATTTTTTACAGAGAGGAAGGGAGAGGGATAGAGAGTTAGAAACATCGATGAGAGAGAAACATCTATCAGCTGCCTCCTGCACACCCACTACTGGGGGTGTGCCTGCAACCAAGGTACATGGCCTTGACCGGAATCAAACCTGGGACCCTTCAGTTCGTAGGCCAATGCTCTATCCACTGAGCCAAACCGGTTAGGGCTAGATCACCCTCCTTAATAGAGATTACATTTACGCTGGTCACTCAAAATATCATCTCAGGTTGTGACCCAATTCCCAGCATCCCTATGTGTCTCATGTTGTCTGATGTACTTACCTATTTCCCAGCCCCAGAGACAAGGATGATTTTCCCCCCTACCAAAGATGTGGACAGAGAAGGGGACAAGAACACAGGCCTGCCCCCTAAGGATCTTCCTTTTGCTACCAGTCAGATTCAAATGTCATCTAAAATTAGTCAAAACTTAGCCTCCACTCAGATCCCTCCTCACACTGCATATTTCTCATGCTTACCTGGAAAGGTGAAGGAAGAGAAGGCAGAAGAGAGAAGTGAAGCCCAAGAACCTGGGCATTTTTCTTGGGCAAGAGCTAGATCTGCTCTAGACAAAAACAAGCTGTGTAAGAAAGTGTGCTGTGTAGTTCAAGGCCACCTATAGAGGCCAATGACACTTAGCAGGAACTCTGACTGGCTCCCAGGGAGAACTGCTTCCAGCTTTTTCCTGTAAGTATTATCCTTTTTTACCCCCAGGATAATGAAGTCCTGTTCCCGTCTCACTTTGTTGGAGTCTTTGGTCTCCTCTGGTCTACCAGCTCTCACCTCCCTCCCAATCTTTCTTTTCTCTTGTTCTGTGACACCTGTTGAATGTGGCACACAAGGTTTGAAGTCACTGCAGTACTCCTTGTGATTGTGAGGTAATTGGATAATATTATTACCTTCTCAGAAAGTCTTCAAAGTTATCACGAGGAAGTGAGGCATTCCTCTCCTGGCTGGTATCTATGTGGCCAGATAAGATGACTGCTACATTCCATCCCAACCATGTCATTTAGCCATTCTTCCATATTTGGGTACTTCCGTGGACACGCTGAGGGTTGTGACCGTCCAAAGCACTCGGCTAAAATGGAATTCCAAATATAGTGCCTACACATGGGTTTCCAATAATCAGTCCATACGTAGTCTAGCCACAGTTCAGGGCTTAGGTTCCTCTCTCTGTTTTTGGTTATTTTTTTTCTCCTGCCCTTTGGAAGTTTAAAACAAGTCGGAGGCATCTTGTAGATGATAGCAAAAGTATTCATTATCAAAGAGAGCTCTTGTCACAAAGCACATTTTGTCATACATAGTGTATAGCACGAATAGTAATGTATGTGGCTGTATGAGTTAGATTGCCTGGGTGTAAATCTCAACTCCAACAATTTTTAGCTTTTTAAACATGGATAGGTTACTTAACTTCTCTATGCCTCAGTTTCTTTATCTATAAAATAAGAATTATAATAGTATGTAACTACTCATAAGTCATTGTGAAGATCAAATGACTTAATGTACACATAGCAATTAAAGCAGTGCCTGGAAAAAACTTGACCAAAATAATATATGATATTATTGGTAGTAGTGGTAATAGTAGCAGTGGTAGTGATAGTAATAGTAGTGGTGGTAGAAATAATGTTTAGTATTTGCCTTAGAGGAGTATGTTTTCCTGCAGTGTTACTCCTACGTGAGAACTCACTGAAACACTTCAATATGTCCCTGAACCTCTGAATTCTCTGGACCCCTGAGACTCATTGCTTTAGCAAAAAGAGTCCCACCTAGAAGTCAGAAGAGCTGGGAATATTTGCAGCTAGGCACATAACTACTAATTTATAGCATACCACAGGCCAGTCCTTGTATTAGGTTCTTCTCTTCTTACTTTATGTATTCTTCACACCAGTTCTGCAAGGTCTCCATTTTACAGATGAGGAAATAAGTTCTGACTGGATTTAACAACTGAGCCTGCCCTAGCTGATTTGGCTCAGTGGATAGAGTGTCACCTTGTGGACTGAAGGGTCCCAGGTTCGATTCCCGTCAAGGGCTTGATCCCCACTAGGGGACGTGCAGGAGGTAGCCAATCAATGATTCTCATCATTGATGTTTCTATCTCTCTTTCCCGCTCCCTTCCTCTCTGAAATCAATAAAGATATATTAAAAAACAAACAAACAACAACAACGAAAAAACAACAACTGAGCCAATGCCATGAAGCAGAAAACACGGGCCTGTCTAGAACCACTATTAAAATCCCAGCCCATGGATTCTCTACTTCTGGAACCCTTATTTCTCCTGCTTCGTAAAACTGAATACCCTTGTCATGTCCATCTCACAGGGTAAGCATTCAAAGAGAAAGTGTTTATGCAAGTCAGCTGTAGGCCAGGAAATCGCAGCTGGATTGGATTCATGACTCCAAGTAAAAGGAAGCACTCCAAGTAAAAGGATGCAGGAGATGCTAATATTGAGGGGAGACTCGGGATGCATTCTCCAGGCAGAACCCCGGGGCAGGTGCTAGGCTGAGTGGCATAGCTGAGTGGCATAGCCTATGGGTTTGTGGGAGTCGAGGATGGGGTTGCCCCTGGGCAGAGCTTCCCCTGGTGGAAGAGGGAACAGTAGCTGGCCTAGTTGCTCCCCACTCAGCTGCCTGGAGGGTCTGCCAAGCAGAGTGGGCTTTCAGCACATGTCAAAGGGCTCCCTGTGGGCATGGAGAGTCCTGGCCTTAGAACAAGGAGCACAGTGAAACCTCCACGTGGTGCTAATGGCCTCGGTTGGCTGTAAGGCTGTGGAATCTGGTGTGGGACGTTGTAATAAAAACCCAGGATCTCAGTCCTAAATGTTCCAGGGGCAGGGTCTAACCCCGAGGGAATAAGGGGAGGCTGGGGAAAGGAGCGGAAATGAATTTCCTCCTTGGAAACACATTTGTACTCTTACTAGAAGGAGAACTCTGGAAACAGTGGGGTCTGGGGAAAGAACCACACTTTGGTTCTCATTTTGATATGACCCATTTACTTTGCTTCTTATGGCTGCCACCGCCATCTCTCACATGCTTTATTGCCATAATTCTGGCTGAGTTTTCTGCTCTGAGATTTGTTCATTCCAGTCAGGCTCACTGCAGTCCAGAGTGATTGCAACTAATTGCTCAGAACTTTCCCCTACATAAAACTCTTATGGGATTTCCCTTTGCCTTCAGGATAAAGGCCTAACACTGAACTTGGCTTTCAAGACAATGGAGGTTCCAGATTCCTGATCACTACTCTAGATACTTTCTACTCCCTTTCCCCAGTTAAGGATCTGTGTAATTAATAAATTATGATAAATGAGTCGTTTCTAGAGTCATCAGCAATATTATCAGAATAGAAGAAGACTTCCATCATCTGAGGATGAAAACATGGTACTCAATCAACACTGCAGACAGGGAAGTCAGCCTGGAGTCAAAGAAGCTCAAGTCTAGTTCTCGCTGAGCCTCTGTGTAATCTCCTCACATGGCTTCCAGACTCGGTTCCTTCTTTTATAAAATAGGGCCAGTGAAGTCGTGACTTCTATACTCTAATAATTTTTACCTTTTTATGATACTTCAAAGATAAATCTAACAGTACATGGAGAATCACTTTACAAATTCAAAGCATTATTAATATATGTTCCTTATATACCAAGATGTGCACCACTAATTACCTTTAAAATCTTTTTTTAGGTCACATAGAATCTGCACTTTATATAAAACCTGTAATCACTAAGGCTATCTTTGTGTCAGGCATGGATTTAAAGCACGCCGAAGAGACCTTTTCATTTTGCTGGATCTGAGAAACAGGGCTGGCTGTAAGCCGTGCTCTTCTGCTCACCAGTTGCTGTGCTTAACAGAGGGACCTCGTGAGAAAGTACGAGAGAAGAGAGCAACTGAGGGCTCCTGACTGGATGAAATAAAGATGGCTCTGTCTTAAGGAAATATCAAAAAGTAATTCTTTTTGTGCCACATATAATGATGGCTCTCAGAGGAAATGGAGAGCATGTAAAATATTAGAATGTGGGTCATGGGCTGTTGTAGGTCCCTGCTCCTACTATGCTTTTAATCACCTCATTTTTTTTTCTTTCAAAGCTCTTTCCCAATCTGGGGTGCATTTCTCCTTTTCTTCTCCTAACCTCCCAACATACACATATTTTTCAGTTAGCTAACTCTTGGAAGATACAATACATATTGAATGAGTGAGTGAAGAAATGAAAGGATGTTGGACGGAGGGAGTGATGGACATCATGACCAGAAGATCTTGATTCTTATTTGGATCAACCTTGTGAAGTAAGTAGAGCAGCAGTTATTGGTCCCATTTTACAAATGATCAAACAGGTTTAGAAAGTCGAGTGGCTTGGTTGAAGACACTGTAAAATAGTGGCAGAATGAACCCTTAACTCTTAGGGTATTTTTCTTTGCACAACATCATAATTCTTGAAGGCAAGAAGACTTAATTTCCATGTTGTAGGCTGAGAGCAAGCCTTTTTAGAGAAAAGAACACTTACCTGCCTGTCTCCTTCTCCTCTTCTCCTTGAGGAAGTGATTTCAGAGGCAAGCCAGTACTCAGAGGCTAATTTTAAAGACATGTCTCAAAAGTGACATCTGTTAGGATCATAGTAAAAAATAAGTAAAGATTATAAGATTTTAGCCCACTTCTAATGAAGATTCAGTACAGTTCTCTGCTAGTAAAATGAGCCTGTTTCCATGGCAGAGAAGGAACTAAGGGAGGAAAGAGAAAAAAAAATAGTAAGAGCATTTTTTTCTTCCAGAATTATTTCTCCAGATACACTTAACAATTCAGTGTTGATGAGGAGGCAAGGGGTGAGCTCTGATAAATAGAACAACTCTTTAGGTCTTATCAAGGGACAGGATAAGTGAGAAACTTGGGCATAAAAATGATTTATTGAGCTCATGTGTGTGTTCTCTTTCACATGCTTTGCCTCACATCTTTCCATATAGAATCTGAATCTAGACTGGGTTTTAAACCCTGACTTTACCACCAACTAGCTCTGTAATCATGGGCATGATTCTTAACTTCTCTATTGTCATCTGTAAATACAGGTAATAATAATCAACACACATTCCCCTTGTAGGCAATTGTGATAATGAAATGAATTAGTTTATGTTAGTACCCTTTGATGAGTGTCTGGCACATTGTAAATTCCATTGTCATCATCATCATTACAGCTGTCTTTTGATAACTGTCTCTTCAGTTATTGTCAATTGGTTCAAACAGGGAGGAAAGAGTGGCTAGATCACCTTGGCTACTTTTACTCATTCTGGCCTTTCTATCTCTCATTCCAGACCTTCTGGAAATTCAGACTCATTAAGTCTGGGGTAAGACATAGTTATATGTAGTTTGAAAAGGCAGATATAAAATGTTTTCTTTTATCCTACTACTCAACCTAACACCCACCAGAATTCCAACTTTAAGGGATTTCTCTGGAGGGTGAAAAACCTCAGGGGCAGGAACAAGGAATTGTGGGAGTGCGACTACTTATATAAGCTCAACCTAGAGACCACAAGAGGGATGTCAGGTGACAGGATAGAATCTATTTCCTCATTTTCATGCTCTCTCTGCTCAGAAACATTTTCATCTTAATTGCTGACTTCTGTAACACCCTCCTGTAATCTCCTGCAAATCCAGTGGACTCTGTGTTGTCATACTTCATCAGCTGTGTTATAATTCCCAGGAACTGGCCACGATTGATGTCCTATCCCTGAAAATCTGGCCCAAAATAAATGGCTTCAGAGGGCGTAATAATAAATCAGAGGCATTCTGAACAGATTCTGAAAGTATTCTAAGTCAGAACAAATCCTCCTGGGAATCCAATTTGGCTGCTTCATTACCAGTTCTGTCTCCCACAAGCAGGAAGATTATAAACAACATTGTAAAGATGTAGATGAGATTGGCTTTTGTGACCTAATGTTTCTGGTGAAGAGAGAAGTACATGTTGTTAAAACAGAAGAAAATGCACACAACCCACTGGCAACAGATTTTTACATGTTTCATTTTGAACAGGAATCATTTTTTTATTTTATAACCTTGGTGACAAAGACTTGGCTGCTTCTGCATTTTATAGTGGTTTAATTAACCTTTGTGCACAGAGAACAGGTACACCTACTCCATGAACTAAGAGCCACTTTAAAATGGAAAGTTGCCAGCTGTGTCTCACAGGCCCTGACCAAGATTCTGCAGAGGGTGGTGAGAGCAAAAGTCCCAGGACCAGGCTCTGGGGGATGCATTCCAGCAAGTGACTTAATTTTCTGTGTCTCAGTTTCTTCCATTTGCAAAATGGACTAATAGTGGTTTGTACCTCACCTTTTTGTAAGTGACACTAGGACTAACCAACAGATAACCAACTGTGAGATAACCAAGAGGTGTCTGGCTAATGAGGCAAAGTTTAACTGATAAACCTAGCTTTAGAGAAATCATGAAGAACTGTTGGAGTTTGGCTGTCATTTTAGGTTAATAAATCTCCATGTAAGGCGCTGGAATTTACAGTATAATAGAGCATTTCTGTTCAGGGCCTTTGGAGTTGGACAGATCTGGGTTTAAATCCTTGCTCTGCCACGTAGTGGCTGTGTGACCTCAGGTTCTCCATTTAGCTATGGGGATTAAATGGAGGGCTGTCTGTCACACAGTACATACCCAATACTATGTAGGGGTGCAGTGCATGGAAGCTGCAACTATTATTATTACCCTCAAACTATTGACTGTCATGTATTGACCCTGTATTAGTTTCCTATTGCTGCTGTAACAAACTGCCACAAACCTGATGGCTTGAAAAAACAGAAATTTATTCTTTCACAGTTATTCAGGCCAGAAATCTGAAATCAAGGTGTCAGCTGAGCCATGCTCCCTGTAGGGGCTCTAAAGGAGAGTCAGTCTTTTGCTTCTCTGAGCTTCTGGAAGCTAACAGCATTAGTTGATGTTCAGTTTCTGCCTGTGTTCACATTGCCTTCTCTCTGTGTGTCTAATCTCCCTTGGCTATTCTCTCAGAAGGATACTTTTGATAGTATTTAGGGACAACCCAGATAATTCAGGGTAATCTTCTCATCTCAAAATCCTTAATTTAGTCACATCCACTAAAACTTTACCATATAAAATAACATTCAGCCCTGGCCATTGGTTGAGCATCATCCCATGCACCAAAGCATCGGCCTACAGACCAAAGGGTCCTGGGTTCGATCCCGGTCAAGGGCACGTGCCTTGGTTGCAGGCTCCTCAGGCCCTGGCCCTGGTTGGAGGCAACCAATTGATGTGTATCTCTCACATCGATGTCTCTGTCTTTCCCTCTCTCTTCCACTCTCCCTAAAAATCAATGGAAAAATATCCTTGGGTGAGGATTAACAACAACAACTAAAACACCAAAAAATCAATACAAAATATACTATTTCTGTGAAACTGGGATATTATTTAAAACATAAACAATGATTGTACACAGGTTATATAGTTGAAAGGTCCAGACTCTGGATGCTGGACCTCGATGGCCAGGTCAACCTTCTGCTGCATCTTGTGTATTAGACATAACCTTAGGAAATTTGCTTCAAGTGTTAGCTCTTATCATGCATTTCTGCACCTGTAGATGGAGAAAAGATTGGGGACCAAACAGAACAATTGCTATGTTTCTAAGATTAGGAATCCATACTATCTGCTTTTATTTCTTCTAATTTATTACTTGCTTCCAGAGCATTATGCAAAACAAACAAACAAACAAACATTCTCATTAACTAAGAATTTTAGTTATCGGGGAAACTCATGAATTGAAATTTCTTATGTAATTATGCATAGTATGAATGTGTACTCCACGAGTACATAAGGGCAGCTCTAACTTTGTGGGACTGAAAGTTATATGATATGGGGGCCTCTTGATGAAAAGGAACACAAAATTGCATATGCAAAATTATATACAAGAGTGAATATTTACTTAAAATGAGGAGAGAAAGCAAATACATTGTTGCTGGTAAAAATGGGTTCTTGTGGTGTTGTGAGAAAGAAATTTCAAAGGGCACATGCATGGGAGAAGTTTAAGTGTAGTGGAAAGATTTGTTGGGGTGAAGGTAAATAACATGCCCTTGGGATGTAGAGGGCAGGCAGGCTCTGGTAGCGACTACCCTAGGATCCCTGATAATCCTCTACATGTTTTCTTGTTTGGGCGGAACAAGCAGCCTTTTCTTTTGAACTATCCAGTCTATTTCCTGGGTTTTCCCAGGCTTATGGTGGGCCCTCCCCCTAACCAACCCTTTTCCTGGACCTTCTGGTTCTACCCTTATCCAACCTGATTCTTTTCCCAGATGACTCTGCCCCTTTGTGTCCATTCTTTGGTTCCTATTGCATGCCCTGAAGTTCTGCTTTGTCATCTGGTTTCTACTGAGCTGAGCATGTGCCCAGCAAAGGAATTCCCCCCTTACTGGGTCTCCCTCCCCACCCACCCTCAATCTTTGGGGAAGGGATCAGTGGTTCCCTGGGGAGATTCTTCCTGCCCACTCAGGGATTAAGTCATTATAGAGGAGGGTGTGGTGGTCCCCTGGGGAGCCTGTACATGCTAACGCTTCCTAGTAAATCAGGCCCAAGGTCCCAATCAGCTCCCTAGTTTATTAGACTTAATGTCTGATTCCATTAGCTCCCTCCCTTTATTAATAACTAGCTAGCTACAAATTACTGTTTCATGCTGGTATGGAAGGCAAATGAAATGCAGATACCAGGAGCTGGTTTGTGCATATGGTGATGGTCTAGGTCAGGGGTGGGAATGTTGGGCCCGAAGGCCTTATAAGGCCTGAGAAATCATTTGGTCTGGCCCTGCCAAGGAATTAGGGGAGAGTTAATTAGATGTTTGACCAAATATAGCAGGCTAATTTTTAAGCTGATAATTTTGTATGGCCCATGAATGATGTTATAAATATCCAAATGGCTGTTGGCAGAAAAAAGGTTCCCCACCCCTGGTCTAGGTGGTTACGAGAAGCAGCTCCAGAAGTGGTCTTGTCAGCTGTCTCCTGGGCCAGGAGTCAATAAAGCCACATCCACTAGTTAATAAAGGAGATTTATTACATGTAAACTAAAGGCAATTTACCTTCCCTCTTTAAGACTTCACAGAAAAAGGTTTACATATATGCCTGAGACCACATTCCAGTTTTGGATTGAGAAAATACCGTCCCATGTTGCCTTTTGAGTTCTCACCTTCATTTAGAAAGCGCTCTTTGGCAGACCCTAGGTCTTATCTGGGTAGAGAAGGGAGCCTAGACGTGTGGGTCTGGGTATGTCAAGATGGCGGTGCCTTTTTAAGCAACACACTTTGTTTTGATCTTTTCCTCCTCTCTCCTTTCTCTCCTGTGCTTGAGCTTTCGGGTGCTCTGTGGCTGGAAGAGAAGGCATGTGTTTAAGAATTTGTGTGGTGAGTCCTGACCTCCCACGGTTCTCAGTATTTTCTGGGCAACTTTGGAAGGGCTGCGGGTATTCTAGAAAGTATTATCCTGTATAAGCAACCACTGGGAAGGGGGCAATGTTTCTCTGTATCTCCCTCTTTTTTATTTTGTCCTCTCCTCACCTATCAACACATCTCCCTCCTCCCTCCAGAATCTTACAGATACCAAGTTAAGAAATCACTCACTAATTGAGGTCTCTGAAATACCCCAAAGCATCACTCACTACTGATTATGGGGTTTAGGGCACTGTGACAGGAAATGGAAAGCTCAATGTGGGGAGTTGAGGGGACAGTAAGCTTCCAGGCACTTGCCAGATCACTCAAAAGCCAGGCCTGCTCACTCCTTTTACTGTGGTTGCTGATCTTGGAGATAAGCTGACCTGGTATGGGGCAGTGTGGCTGGGCCAACTTTGCCAGGCCCAGTGGGAGTCACATGCCCACCCCAGCCTGTCCACACCTCCTCCTCAGCCAGCAGTTACAGCCCATGGAGGAGTGCAGTGGATCCCGGTGTGGGCCAGCACAGAACCAATGCTTCCTGAGCCCAGGTTTCATAAATGGGTATGAAGAAAGGTGGGGGCCAAACAGGCATCAGCTCCCTGGTGATAAATGGAACCTGATTCTGCTGATTCTGTGCATGTTTACCTTGTTAACAAACACATGTTAGTATCATGTATACTAGCCACTTAACTAAATATTTCTTCAACAAACGCTTCTTAGCACATGCCAGGCACTTTACTGGCTTACAAAGAAAGAGTTCACAAGTATAATTATAAAAACATATGAGTACACCCAAAATAATACAGGATCATGTGATAAATATTATAATGGAATGCCGGGGCTGACCAGCAGCCCCTGAAAAAGGGATGAACAGATTACTCCGACACAGTTTCACTGTGAAAGAGAGGGCTAAGGGGTTGCCTGGCTCAAGGGACCAAGCAACCTTGATTGCCTGCCTCGTTAGCCTTTTATTGTAACAGCAGTTTGAGATACAGTGTATCTTTAGATACAATCTGTAGGGTGAGTAATCTTGGGAGGACACATGTGTTTACATTGTCCTCTAGGCAAGGGCATCCAGGGATTAAGCATAAGGATTCCAGTAAACACCCGGGGGGCTGCACATGCACAGACTTGTTTGGAAAAATCAAGGAATAATTAGGGGAGCCATCTTCTACACTCCCCTAAGTCTCCCCTACGTCAGAATTCCAATAAACAGGGCAGAATTCCAATAAACACACTTCCCTTTTCTCAGAATGTCTTCCTTACAACTTTCCAACCAAGTCTCTTGTGCTCACCAACATCGGAAGATAAATAGAACTTTAGGGGAGACAAGAAACAGGAATGATTATGTGTGTGTGTGTGTGTTGTGTGTGTGTGTGTCTGTGCACGCATGAGTGCACCCATGTGCTGTGCATACATGTATGTAGGGAGCTCTCATCCAAACCAGGCAAATGTGATTTTTTTTCCATTTGTTACATAAGAATCCAAGTATCTCCTGCAAGTATAGCCTTTCTCCCAGTAAGAACTAGCTTCCCCTTCCCACCCTCCCACCAGTCACCTCCTTCTAGTGTATTTTGAGTGAAAGGAGGTCAGCTCACATCCCTTCCTGAGCTGGGGTCACCCATGTTCCAGCCTTCTCTCCACTGTAGCCTGTTCTTCACAGCCACTGACAGCTCCTGTGATTGCTGACCGATCCCACCTTCCCCTCCCACAGAACAGCATCTCCATTCTCCCCCAAACTCCCCTCAATCAAAGCTGTGGGTGAAACAGATGAGTGGAAAGGTTGGAGGTAATGGAAGGGATCACAATGAATGGAAACGATTTAAAATAGAAAATCAAATGCCATGTTTCTTTAAAATGCTGTGGCCATCCTCACCCTATGCCTGCCACCTCCACTAGACCTGCTCATCTCTCTCGGAGACCACTGTTTGTTCAGCAGAAGTTCAATGTTCCTGTGGCCTGGACTCTCAGGTACCCTAGGTCACTCTCTAGGTCACTTTCATGAATCAAGGCCACACACCCTGATGTATTTTTCTTAGAGAAGATTCTCCCCTAGACACAGAACAGCAGTCATAGTGTTGTTGTTAAAGGATCTAGTTTTCACCCCCTTAAAGATAGGAGGTGGAACAAAATTAAATCTTGTAGACCTGCGTCTCCTATGGAGCCCCCTTATCTCAGACATTATGGGGAGCACATGAGGCCAGGGAAGGCTGTCCCACAGAGGGATGCCCACTCAGGCTGCACTTTTGCATATCTGTCAGTCAGGGGTGTGTGCACAGATTCCTTGAATCCTACTACTAAGTACCATAAATTTGATGCTTTCCCCTTTACTTCAAACTTGTGATTCCAAGCCATGAAGAAGGCCCTGAGAGAATCAAAAGGCTACTGCACTCCCAGCAGTCTCTAGCTTTGTGTGAATGGCAGCATAGGGACATGCGCATCCCAACTCCTTTCCCTGCCAACTCAGCCTGGCCAGGTCACCCGATTACAGTGTCCCAGATAATGCAGAATGAGAATAAATGGAGACAAAAAAGAAAAATCAAAAAAAAATTTTTTTTTGCTTTGTTTTAAATGACCCAAGCAATGTGAAAAACAACTTTTAAATTTCATTATCATCATCATCATCATCATCATCATCATTTTTATTATTTTGATCATGCAGGACTTAGCTCTTCTTAAATGCCATCTAGAGATTTTTCTCCTGCTCTGAGAGATGTTTTCCAGCCCATTCCCAGGGTTATGATTTTGACTCTCACAGCTGTCCCAGTTGCATCCACCCCTTTGCTGTCACTGTCTTCTCCTGGCAGATCCTTGTGAAGTTTTATTGCTAGCCAGAGTGCCCCTTCCTCCTTGGAGGCCACCGTGGGGTTCAGGCACAGAGTCCTCTGGCTGCCTTCCCAGCCACCAACACGCATGGCCAGGATCTACACTGGGTTGAGTGGGTAGGAATGTTCAGGTTTGTACTTAGCAACTGGGCTTTAGAGCCATCTGGGATAGAAAGATGGAGTAGAGTAGCCCTAAGCAGAAAGAGGGCACACATCCATGGAGACTCAGGGTGTGTCAAATGCAGTCTCCTTGGGGAAAAGGGTGGGGAGATATTGGGAGCAAGAATGCTATTGTTTACGAGCTTTAAGAATCCAGAAAGAAGTCCACTGTGGAGAGAGGAGAGCAAAGAAAGATCCTAAACCAGCAAGAGGCAATGAACCCAAAGTTCTGAGATCGACAGGCAGCAACTTCTAACTCAAAACCACCAGTCCTACTAAATTCCTATCACATTTTCCATCTTAAGGCATGTTTTGGCATTTATACCAGACTCTGTTTTATGTTGTTTCCCAACTGTAGTTTCATATATATACACATTATCTCTTATCAACTGGAATATAAACTCCTGGAGGGCAAGACCATGCCCAACAACTGGCAAAGGGTATGAGTGAAATAAATTTTTAAAACTTATATCCTATCTAATGAAGAGGGAATATGCTAATTGACCATCACACCCTCACAAAGATGGTGGTGCCCACAGACAATAAGGAGGGAATATGCTAATTGACTGCCATGCCCTCAAAGATGGTGGCACCCACAGCCACAAGATGACGGTGCCCAGTCCCCTCAGCCCCGCTGGGGCGGCAGGCGTGTGGCACAGCCGGGCCCACCCCCAGGTGGGTCTGGCCACACCGCGTGCCTGCCTCTGGAGTCCCCCAGTCCCATCAGCCCCCCAGCCACCCAGGGCCAGCCCAAGGCACAGGCAAGCCTTGGATGGTGGCTTCCCAGCCGCCCAGGGCTGCCTGAGGCTCAGGTAACCAGGGCCGGCCGAGGCTTGTGCTTCAGGCAGTGGCAGCAGCAGCAGAGGTGTGATGGGGCATTGCCTTCTCCTGATCGCCGGGTTGCCTCCCGCCCCTGAGGGCTCCCGGACTCTGAGAGGGGGCAGGCCAGGCTGAGGGACCCTCCATCCGGTGTATGAATTTTCATGCACCGGGCCTCTAGTTTTACTATAAGAAAGACAATACAGTTGAATCATTGTATTGTGCATAGAAGTAAATTAAATAATAATTATTGTAGAAAAGCAAACTAACACTAGTAAGAAGCATTCTCTACCTAATTTCCTGGTCTAAAAATCATTTTTAAGGTTTCTATTAATAAAAATTTTAAACATACACTAAGGTAGAAAATAGTTTAACCCCCATATAATCATCATCCCAAGTCCAGAATTCTCAAGTTTTCACCACTCTTTATTGCATTCATTCCCCTTTCATTTTAATCACAAATCCCAGATATGTTACTTATCCTTATATCCTTCAGAATGCATCTCTAAAAAATATGAACATATTTTTCATAACTTGATTAGCATCAACTTAAAATTAATAATAATTCCTGGATTTCAACTTCCCTGATTGTTTCCAAAAAGCAAGAACATCACTGGAAAGAAGGCCTGTTTCCCAACCTGTCACAGGGAGCCGTGCTGGGAACTGACAGGAGAAGGCAGCGATTAGCTTCTAGGTCAGTTCTTGTCTGGCCTGACTAGCAAAGTCTGAGAATTACAGTCACAAGCTCCAGCCTGACTGTAGGACTGGCCCAGAAGCCAGCTCTCTGGAGAGGCATTCCAGACACCCAATGCTGTTCAGAGTTGTGTGTGTGTGTGCCCAGCATAGGGGCTTTCTTTGGAGCGTTGATGTGGGAATAGATTTAAGGGGGTTGTGATGGAATTCAGGGGCTATGAATTTATTATTTTTATTTGTTTGTTTGTTTGTTTATTTGTTTATTTATTTATTTTAGGGACCTATGAATTTGGAAGGGGGAAAAGGGATACATCTTAAGTTTTATTAACCTTTAATGAAAATTAAAAATTTTTTTCAACTACAAATCTAGGTAGCAAACAACAGAAATATTAGTATCATTGACTTTGTCACCAATAGAAATTAAAATATTTTAATGCATATTATAGTTGTTATAGAATCTTCAAATATTGTAAATACTCATAATTACTTTGAAATTATATTAATTTATTAATTATTTTCCCACCTCTAGATCTTGTTATATTATGTGCCAATAAGGAAGCACATATGTTATTATATCACAAATTTGGGCTTTTTTTTTTTTTTTTTAGTAATTGGATAAGTGCATTTCTATATAACTGACTTCCTGTGCAATCCCTTGTAAACATAATAGCCACGGATTAGAAATCAGTCCATATAAAGACCCTGAAGCCACCGCAAAAGCCAAAAGAAGGCCCATCTCCAAATAATTTCTCCTAATGCTGGCATAAGTCACCAACTTTGGCCAGCTCTTCTGAGAGGATCTCCAAAGGAGGCAGGACTATGAAACTTTAAGGTATTAATAGAATTCCAGAATTCCTCCCACCTCAAGGCTGCAGCTCCTCCCACGGCCTTCCTGGCAACGTATTGGGCATCCTGCCAGGCCGGCCGGCTGTGTGGGGAGGACTGCTGGAGACAGCTCTCAGCTCACAGCCTGAAGCCAATACTGACTCACTGTCATGAACAGGTGGGAGGGAGGTAAAGAGATTGGCCTAAACCCCCTTTTCCGGAAAATGGGAGCAATGCCACTTGCCACCTACCTCACGGAGCTTTAAATCAACCAGCATGGTGAATATGTTAAAACCTAGGAGTGTCACATTATCATGGTAGCATGAAAAAGTTACCGCGCTTTGCTAAAGGAAGAGTGTAAAAAAATAACCAGCTGGAATCACATAGACTCAGAGTCTTTACTTGCAAATTCTTCAATCTTGTTTGCATCTCACTGGCGAATGATGAGCATTATGCAGCGAATTGCATATAACTGCCTTATACAGTAACCATACCTTTAAATGTTCCAAGCAAGGAAAAATACCTTTTACAGTTACTTTTGCTTCCTACGGCCACAGCAATTTATCAGCCCTTGAATTTCATGTTTACATTTGGTGTGGCTTTTGGCAGGGGTAGGTAACAACGATCAAATATTAAAAATGGCTGGCGACTATTCACTCTTCGCTCCAAAATGGAAATGCCCCAGATGTCCATCAACCGCAGAATGAATTCAATAATCTGTGGTACATTCCTACAAGGGCATACTATAGAGCAGTGGGAACGAATAAACTATTGCTACTGGCAACAACATGGATCAGCCTTGCAAATATAAGTGTAAGGAAAAGAAGCCAGACAGAAAAGAGTACACACTGAATGAGTCCGTTTACAGGAGTTCACCAACAGCCAAAGCCAGCCCGGGGCATGAGAAGCCAGCGGTGGTTGTGGATGGCGGGCAGTGACCGGAGGGCCTGAGGCGGTTCCTGGGTGCCAGTGCTAATTCTGTTTCTTGACTTGGGTGCTGGCTACCTCGATGCATTCATTTCGTAAACATTTATTGGGTTGTACTCTTACAATTTGTGCACTTTTTTTTCTGTGTGTATTACATACTTCAACAAAAAATTTAGAATTTAAAGGGAAAATATGAATAGGATCCCTGATTGTTTAAATACACCCTCCTTCAAATTACTACCTTTTTTAGAAAAAAATTGGTGGTATTTGAAAATAATGTTAAGAAATCTGAAATTCTTTCATTGGGATTTCTGGTAATATGCAAATCACCAGAAAAATAAGCTATCCTGCCCGCATCCCTAGCCCCCAATTGGGTTGTAATTCTTTTTATTGACATATTTGTTCATCTTAAATGACAGATATCATAAAAACAAATGTGATCTGTTCTAATGACTTGTTAAAGTGACCTTAAATAAAATAAAGTGAGGACGGCCTTACCAGGGCTTCTCCCCAGGAGGCAGGGTGGCGGTGTGGTTTTACCCAGCCACGCTGACGTAATAGGGACTGACATCTGCTCTTGCTCAGTGCAGGTGTGTGCAGGAGAAAAGGGAACTTCTTCTAATTGGTCATCCAGAGAGGGCACTTTTTTCTAATTGGTGGGCCCCAATGGGTACCATTTTATAAAGAGGACTAAGGATGTAGCTCTACTTCTGTCCCCCTCAGGCCCCTTTTTTCTGCTGGTCACTGTCGTTGTGGAGCACTGTCCCTCTCTCCTCCTGTTGCCTACCTTCTTTCCCCCTGTCTTTACATGGGAAGCCTCTGAGAACCATCTTTCTTGTATCCCCTTTCATCCTACCCCACCCACCTTCCAGAGCACAGGCTAACCATGAGACAGCATGTCTCATGGTTTGCCTAGTAGAGAGGCGTAGTAAGAACCCTAATTATGAGTCAGCAAAATCCAGTTCCTACCCCAGGGCTTGGTGTTTAGAAGGCACTTTTGCTCAAAGAAGAAACTGTAGATTCTTGGTATTTCTTTTGGCCCTTTTGCATTTTTGTCTTTCCCTTATTGTGGGACATTTGTTCTGATTATCAGTGTGGAAACAGAGCAGGTGTCAGGGTTAGATCTGGAGCCAGAACTCACCAGTCAGTTGTCACTTGTTAAACCCTGGACAAGTTACAGTTTCCTCAACAGTAAAATAGGGAAGATACTATCTTTCTTGCAAGGGCCTGGGGAGGATTATATAAACAAAATGTAAGTAGCTGCCCTGGCCGGTTTGGTTCAGTGGATAGAGCGTTGTCCTGTGGACTGGGGGTCCCAGGTTCGATTCCCGCCAAGGGCACATACCCGGGTTGCAGGCTCGGTCCCCAGTGTGGGGCATGCAGGAGGCAGCCAATCAATGATTCTCTTTCATCATTGATGTTTCTGTCTCTCTCTCCCTCTCCCTTCCTCTTTGAAATCAATAAAAAATATATTTTTTAAAAAAGCTTAAAGATAACCCCAATGCTTTTTTTTTTTTTAAATGTAAGTAGCTCAGAGAACAGTGTTTGCACATAACATTGCACATTCATTCATTTCCTCCCTCATGCATTTGATATCATTTTGATAGCTTGGTATAGATATCAGAGACCAGCCTAGCTGCAGTGCTGCAAAAAGTAGGGTTCCCTCTCCCATTATATGCAGAATTCCATGGGGCATGTTCTTGTAATCAATAAATACATCTTTTGGTTATGGGTATCATTTTTAAAAATCATTAAAATACTAAAAGTTTTATAAACTAAAAAAATTGAAAATGTAAACACAATGGAAAAATATCAAATGCTAACATTGGCATAAGAAATAGGGAACTTGGAAAGACCAATAAGGCTTAAAGAGAGTAAATTGTAATTGACAACCTCCCCTCCCAAAAAACTGTAGGCCCAAATGGTTTTTCAGGTGAATTCTATGAAACTCTCGAGAAACAATAAATTTTCATCTACATTATCAATTATTCCAAAAAAGGCAAAACATGAAACTTCCAAGCTCATTTCATAATATTGATAGAATCAGATAAATGTAAGTACATAAAAACCTTTAAAATATTAGCTAATTAAACCTAACAGTATATTTTAAAATAATACAGTTTGATTAATGAATGATTCATCATTAAAGATTTTGCCAAAATAATTCAGAACATCAGATTATTTTTAAAAATCTCATAATAATAATTTCAGCTGATGCAGAAAAAGTATTTGACAAATTATTTATTTAGGATAAAAACTCTTAGCAAACTAAGAGTAGAAAAAGATTTCTTTAATTTCCTTAAATGGATGATGATTATATTTCAAAACTCTCAGCAAATATTCTACTTAATGGAGAAACTTTAAGTTTCTTAAGTGCATTCTTATTAAGACTGGAAACAAGACAAATATTCTCACTGTCAGAAACCACTGTATTACAAGCAATACTATAATATTGGAAATCCTGGCCAACACTGAAGGAAAGAAAAAGAAGTAAGAGGATTGGAAAAAAGAAACTAGAGGGTGTGTGTGTGTGTGTGTGTGTGTGTGTGTTTGTAGGCAATATATTTAGCTACTCAGAATAACCAATAGAATCAGTAGGTAAACTATAAGAACTTGGTGTATATGATCAAATTTTAAGAGCATTTCCAATCGCAAACAACTAGAAATGTCATTTAAAAAGCAAGCTACCATTCACAAAGCAATAACAACTTAAAAAATGTCTGGTAATTAACTTAACCAAGAATTCTTAAGACCTCCTCGAGGAAACTTTATTCTAATAAAGGACATAGAAAATACTGAATGAATGAGAGTCTCCTAGTTCTTGGGTGAGAAGACAATATTATAAAGATATCAACTCTCTTCACATTATAGTAAATACAATCTAATAACACCAAAATTCCAGTTAGATCTTTGATATCCATGATAAATTTATTCTAAAAATTTGTCTGATGTTGAGGCAGTAGAGGACTTCTTAAGCAAAAACTTAAAAAAACATATGGTATAAAATTGGTTATTGAGTACATCAATGTTAAAGATTTCTGTTATACAAAGGACACATAAATTAAGTTAGAAACATATTTCAAAATGGGACAAGAGCCTTTACAATGTTTCAAATGAACAAGGGATTTCAATCTAGAATACAGAAAAATATGAATCAAACAAGAAATTAAATCAAACAAATCAACAAGAAAAAGACAGTGACCTCAGTAGAAAAATGGGCAAAGTATATCAACAGGAAATTTACAGAGTAATAAACTAAAAAATCTAACAAATCTTTTTTAAAAATATATTTTATTGATTTTTTTACAGAGAGGAAGGGAGAGGGATAGAGAGTTAGAAACATCGATGAGAGAGAACATTGATCAGCTGCCTCCTGCACACTCCCTACTGGGTATGTGCCTGAAACCAAGGTACATGCCCTTGACCGGAATCAAACCTGGGACCCTTGAGTCCACAGGCCAATGCTCTATCTACTGAGCCAAACTGGTTAGGGCAAAAATCTAACAAATCTTAAGTAACAGCAAATTAACACAACAATGAGTTATAACTATGAACCTGCTTGACTGGAAACATTAGCAGGCTGAATAATGCCTGCATTAGCTGGATGTTAGGCTCTGCTCTGCTGGTGAGAGCAAGGACTGGCACAGCCACTGTGCGTCTCAGGCTAAGTAAGTAAACCTGAGTCCTATGCAACGGCCATATTGAAAGGAGAAGAAGGAAATGAGAGGAGTAGAGGAAATAAGATTTCTGGCTTAACTTACTGGGAAGACTCTGATGACAGAGTCCAAGATAGAGTATGAAGAAGGAGAAGGAGGAGCTGGTTTGGGGATAAAGATTATGTTTTCCATTTTGGGCCTGTCAAGAATTATGAACTTATGGGATACTTTAGTGCAAATAGTAGGTATTCAATCAATATTAACATTTTCCCCATCAAATAAATTTTTGTTTCTTCTGTATTTAGGAAAGATTGAATCTTCATTTGTAATTTTCTTTAACTTAAGTTCTGTTAGTTTTTATAGTTTAAGGATCAATGTTTCTATTAAGCCCTTCTCAATTATAAAAGAATAAATGGGTAACACTGTTTTTCAGTGCATCAAAACTTTTAAGCTATAGTTAGGAGCTGAGTGGGAAGACTACTTTTTCCAAGTCACCTAATGTCAACATTCTTGGGCATATTTTTTCAAGTGAGGTAAAGAATGTTTAGAGATTGGAATTCTCATGTATTTTGGTGCCAGAATATCTGAATTTATATACTAGCTCTACCACTAGCAAGTTATGCAATTTTGGGCAAGATACATATCCTTTCAATAAATAAGACTATTAATATTTACCTTCCAGGAATGTTATTAAGAATGAAATAAAATCATATAGCTTAAGTATCAGACACATAGAAGAGTCATAAAAGCTGTCTATCTATTATTATTATATCATGCCATCATTCTAAATTTCACAGAATAGTCCATAGCAGTTCTGAATAATAGGAATATAATGCAAGCCACATATGTCATTTAAATTATTTTGTAGCCATATTAAGAAAGTAAAAAGTAACAGGTCAAGTTCATTTTAATAATATATATATATATATATATATATATATATATATATTAAATCCAATATTTATATAATATATTTCAACATGTGACTAGTAACATAGTTATTAATGAGATAGTTTACATTCTTTTTTTGTATTGTTTTCAAAATATGGTGTATATTTTATACTTAGAATACATCTCAATTCATATGAGCCACATTTTAAGTGCTTAATAACTATATGTGGCTAGTGGCTACTACACTGAACAAGTCTAGATAAAATGCTTTAAATTCTGCATTATTTAAACATTGTCTTTAAAACCAACAATTTCTCTGTATCATTTTCAGATCATAAGACTTTGTCTAAGAAACAAGATGGCATTTTTTCCCCCACGTCTGTCGTTAGAAATGGAGGTTTCTTTGGATCAGTCATTAAATGTTTAGTGCTTCTGGAAAGAGGTCTTAGCAAAATGCCCCCTCCTTTCTCTATAGTCTCTGGAGCCGCACTGAATGCGGCTTTGGCAGGATGCTTTGACCAGGTGTCCACAGAGCAGTTTTAGCTGCACCTTCAGGGGACTGCAGGTTTTCTCACTCTTCTCCTCGGGGTTCAGAATATTAATTTTAAAACACATCTTATGCCCTCCCAGGCATTAGAAGATCCAAACCACACCAGCCATTAAACAAATGGGAGGGAAGGAAGCAATTTTTTTTCCATTAGAAGCTCACTCAAGTTCTAAATGCAATCAAACAGAGCATTTGTTCTGTTGGAAATTGGTTTGGAATGAGAGAAGAAAGAAATACATACTGTACAAGTTTATGGTAACCACTCATTGGGTAAGATAAGTATTAACAATACTTGAAACAAATGAAATGTATGAAATTATTACTTTTCTCTGCAATAGCTAATGAGATATCTTGCTTTGGGTGAAAGGGTGACCAGATGACTCCTCTCAGACCAATTTTAAGTCTATTATTTCCTAGTTTTTGAAACAATTATGTAAAGAACATTTCTTTTATTGTAGTAAAACACATAACATGAAATTTACTATCTTAACCATTTTTAAGTATACAGTTCAGTGGTATTAAGTATATTTACATAGTTATGAAACAGGTCTCCAGAACTTTTCATTTTGGAAATCTGAAACTCTATATACATTAAACAGAGCTTCCTTGTCCCCTCTCCCCCCAGTTCCTGGTAACCACTACTCTACTTTCCATTTCTAAGAGTCTGGCTACTTTAGACACCTCATATAAATGGCATCACACAGAATTTGTCTTCTTGTGACTGGTTTATCTCACTTAGTATGCTGTCCTCAAGGTTCATCCATGTTGTCAGAACATTTTTAATATTTTTAAAGTTTAATCTCCCAAATTTATCAGTTTTTTAAATGCATTTGCTTTTACAGAGCAACAATTATATGCTACATGCTATACATGTGAAGCCTAATTTCATGTTGAGGAGCTAGAAAGCTGAATTTTCAGTCTTAAGTTAGTGCAGTCATGGTTGGTACTTCCTTGAGACTAACTTCAGTAAGCTCTAAAGATCATGCCATTTAAACCTATTTCCTCAGCCAGGCACTTCATTACTCTGTTTTCTCTCTCCTAGGAGATGATTCAGGCCCACAAATTATGGTAACATAGGTAAAAAGTAAACATAGAATATGTGTGTAGCCTTGAATAAAGTGGAGCTCAATTCATAAGCTCAATATCCCATGCTCAGTGATTTGAATGGTTCACAGGGCGTCCAATAGCAAAGAGTCCCACATCACCAGACTGTGTCCCTACCCTTTTGACATCTCCAGAGCAGCAGGGGACTCAGCCCTGCCTCATGTGTCTCAGGTCAAAGAGACAAGGCACAGAGCTCCAATATGTGATTTCCAGCCTGAAAGGAACCAAGTGTCTTCTGATAAATAGCACCTCATTTTTTTTTTTTAAAAACGAAGGAATTAAATTGACCTTCTTTTGAAATGGGCTAGACAGGGTAAACAAGGAGAGATCTTGTTTTCCCTTCATACTGGAAAAATAACATCTCTCCCTTCCAGCTCAGTACAGTTGACTGAATTGGAAAGGAATCTGTTTTCTCTGGAAAGATTTATTTGCCCAACAGTCATGTTTTTGTATATGTGTGTGTGTTGGCAAGAGGTGATAGATTTTCCAGAACAAGGGTCGTCTTGTTCACAGTTTAAAGGGACCTCGAAGTTGACTGAGGAATTTAACATGAGGGAGAGCTTTTGCAGCCTTCGTTAACGCTGTGTGTAGACTCCAGAGCATCTCAAATTGGCCTGAGTGTTAGGACAGTGCTGGGCAGCGAATGCGGTCCCACCATGCTCATGGAGAGCAGATGGAGACATCTCTTCTTTCTTCACCTCAATCTCAAAACACGTGACAATCAAGGTCTTTTTAGAATCGTCTACATTTCTATTTTTCAAATAAAGAACTGTTTCCAAAAATGTTAAACAATTTTTTAATAAAAAACCACGTGGAAAAGCTAAGAGCAGAATAACCTCCTCTCCCCACATCCAGACTTCTGTTCCCCACCTGGGGACACATTGTTTTGGGATCAGGCAAGCCTGTGAATTTCTTTCTGGCTGAATTAGAGAGAAAACTTCTAGGAGTTACTAGATACCCCCTGTCTCCTGTCTCTTCTATCAGCCTCACCAAGGACTGGCATCACACTGGAGATTTTAGAGCAAATAGCTCCTACTTTATGGAGAATTATCTTCACTGCTTTTAGTTTTCTTGTATTATGCACCAGGCATTAATAAATCCTATATAATAAAAGGCTAATATGCAAATCAACCGAACGGTGGAACAACTGTTCCCTATGACGTGCACTGACCATCAGGGGGCAGATGCTCAACTCAGGAGCTGCCCGCTGGTGGTCAGTGCACTCCCATAGGGGAAGCGCCACTCAGCCAGAAGCCAGGCTCATGGCTGGTGAGTGCAGCTGCTGTGGCTCCCTGCGGGGAGCGGGCCTAAGCCGTCAGTTGGACATCTCCCGAGGGCTCCTGGACTGCGAGGGCGCAGACCAGGCTGAGAGATCTCCCCCCCACCACCACTTGCTGAGTACACGAATATCATGCACCGGGCCTCTAGTATAAAATAAAATTGCATACTTCAGGATATTTTCTTGAAAACATTTCTTTGAAGATGAATGACCTACTTCTTGTCAATTCAAAAAAAGTTGTATACATACGTATATATTCTAACACCAGAAAATATATATGTTAAAATATGTTTTCTGGTGTTAGTATATGCACATATATATTGGTATTAGAAAGAATACATGTAAAAATTTCCAAATCACTGCCTGCTGAGCTCAATGGGACAGCTGGATTTTGCACAAGTAACTTTTCACTCAGCTGGTCTTTGCCTTGCCAGGTGCAGCTGGCCAATGGAAAGGAAAGGAAAGGTGTTTTTCCTTTGAGCATAAACATTACAACTTTTACCACATTTTCCACTGCCCAGTATCTGTTTTCAAGGAAGCCCAGAATGGCAGAAAACAGAGGAGTCTGCGATTTCTCCTTTGTAGATGTTGGCTCCCAGCCTTTTAGTGCATTTAATTTAGCAAATGTCCACATAATTAAATGAGAGGGAAGTAGAATTTTTCTTTGATGGCAAAATGGTTTCCATGAGGAGAAGCTGGCTGATGGAGTAAACTCTGAAGTGTTGCTGGAAGACTTCACGGTGGCCAGGCACCCATGTCAGTGCCCAGACTGTCCACATTCCCAGGGGCTGGCAGTCTTCAGAGGGTTCCATAAGCCAGTACCTTCTTGGGGCATTTTTAACTTTTACAAATGCATTCTTCCTATTGTGTGCCAAAGCCCATGAATTTGGCATAATTGGGAACTTCACTAACTCCTATTATGTTTTTATTGGCCTGTTTGAAGATGCTGGGATGAGTCTGAGCTAAGTGGCTTTTAAACTGGCTAGGAAGCACCCAGCACAGTGGCCCTAGAAGAATCAGGAAAAGACACCAAATGTTTCCAGGGCAGGATCTAATCTTTTCTTCTCAGTCTGCTCTCCAAATATCTACCCCAGGCTTAGTATTAAGTAAGTATTGGTTAGAAGTGCTGACCATGAAGTAAAGAAGTGGAGGAGGGGAGAGAAAAATGGCAGCTTGCTGCACTTCAGCAAAAGATAAAAGGAGGTGATTATCCAATAGAACTTGACCTGATTCTCAGCCTCCATACCCTTGCAGGGCTCCCAGCCAAATGAAGCTTCTGGTCTTTCTCTTCCCATGCTTCCTTCTCTGATTCACCTCCAGTGGTGCCCCCTCAACTCTGTTCATGTATCCTTCCGTCAGTGCCTGTTCTTTCTCAACCCCTGGGACCAAGAGCTCTCTCAGGTAACTGCTGCTCCTGCCTCACTTCCCATCTCTGCCGCTCCAACCAACGGCCTCAGAGTTGGGGAAAATTAAAAACAGCTTCTTCATCAAGAAGTGGCAATTTCTGGGATTGAATATTATGTAAGGCTGGATAAATCCTGCTCTGAGTTTCTGCACTGAGGCAAGAGGTGGCTGCCCCGCCCCCCTTTATATAAGAAGGAGATTTATGGTGGGATATTATTAGCACTTGCCACCTAATTGACAAGGTTGGTTGTTCACAGAGATGAATTCTCACTGGGTTGTGGGAAAGCTTAATGGAACAGAAAGAGGTAAAAATGGACTATGTTAGCAGCTGAGTTCAGAATTTCTCCTATTTGATGAGCCAGCCTGAGGTAAACAATTGAGCAGGAAGGTTAGGCCCAGGAAAATCAGGAAGGAAAAGATAGAACAAAGAGAGGGTAATTTTCTTATGCGCTGTATAAGAAAATTAAAGCATAGTAATTTTTGCTAGTGAAGGTGGAGGTAAAAGGGAAGGGAGAGTGTTGAACTACCTGGAAGTAGGCCTCAGTTGATGGAAAACAAATATTTATACCATATCAATTTTAATTGTTTTGTTTACATTGATATGAAGTAAACCTCTCTATTTATATAAGTCTCCTATAAAGGACATAAAGTACTTAAAAAATTACAATAAAATACATACAAAGACAGTGTGTGTGTGTGAGAGAGAGAGAGAGAGAGAGAGAGAGAGAGAGAGAGAGAGAGAGAGGGAGAGAATCAAGGGATCCTTCTGGATTTTCTATATCCAGATCTACATGTAGAGAACACTCACAGTGGACAATAAGGTGGACATATTGATACACAGAGTCAATATTTCAGTGGGAAGAACTGGAACTTGACCAGCGATATCATGAGGCACACCTTTTTTAAAAAAATATATTTTATTGATTTTTTACAGAGAGGAAGGGAGAGGGATAGAGAGTTAGAAACATTGATGAGAGAGAAACATCGATCAGCTGCCTCCTGCACACCCCCTACTGGGGATGTGCCCACAATCAAGGTACATGCCCTTGACCGGAATTGAACCTGGGATCCCTCAGTCTGAAGGCCGACGCTCTATCCACTGAGCCAAACCAGTCAGGGCGAGGCACACCTTCTTAATGCATTCAGATTCCAGGAGGCAGAAGGGATGCAAGGACCCCTTAGATAAAATGTAGGGCAATTTATTTGAGACTCAATGAACAGATTTGGTTTTTCTCTGACACCTTGGTTACATTTAACAAACTAGGGGGAGGTGGCTGGGCAGCTATTTACCGACTTATTTGGGTCTTGTAGTATTACCTGGGAAAAGAGGCCAAATCAAAAGAAACATTAACCTTCTATCCAGCACTTTTATTCCATTGAAAGAGATCCTGGCATTCTTTCAAAAAAATTATGGATCACAGACATATGGAATAATTCCAAAATATTAATGTCATAAACTCAGATTTGACAAGGGCCTTAGAGCACATGAATTCAACCTCTGGAACTAACTGCCTGGACATGATTCACTTGTGTAAGTTTCTTAACTTCCCTGTACCTCAGTTTCCTCTCTGTACAATGAGAAAAATCATAGTTCCTAGCTCATAAGAGCCTTGAGAAGATTAAGTTAGTATGAAAAAAGCACCTAGAATAGTTCTGAAACATTCAGAATCTGAATTATTATCATCTTGCCTTATCATGGAAAGCTGGGAAGGGGATTATGCTAGGAAATTTATGTACATATCTCAATCTTCTAACAATTTTCATAATGATGGACATTATTAATCTATTTTATCAGCTGAAGACCTGAGCCAAGAAGATAAATGAATTACCCAAGGTCACAACTGGTTAGAATCAGATGACTTGTGGATTATTTGTTATGTAACTTTACAAAGTAAAATTACAATGACTGGTTGTTGTTCACACAGGGAATGGTGCAATATCTTATGTATTATTTAAATAGAAATGGAAAACCAAACAAAATAGCTATGTAAAGTGCATTAGCTTAGCCACACATGATTTTAAATGGGAAAGTTTGAAATGAATTGGAACCGTTACAGCAAATCTTTGAGCAAAAAGTACATTGGATAAGTAGTGTGGCTGTTAGCATGTCTGTAAAAGTCTTCACTTCTCAATTTCTGGTCTATTTTTGCTTGATTTTTAAAAAAAAAAAGTATTAAAATATGTTTAGCCAACATCTCAAATATTAAATATATTCATATTAGTTGAAAGAGAAATAATGTTTCTCCTTAAAGCTATGTCTAAAGCAAAATTCCCTTTTCCTCTTATTAAACAGTTTGGGCAGGCCTAGTTTTCTGGAGGTTAGCTTTCTCGTCCACCCTGCCCTTGATCACAGTTCTGGGAGTGAGCTTGATGGATGGAGAGAGTCATTCTTTGTTGAGCACCTCCTGTTATCAGCAACATGCTAGACATCTATCATCTCTTCCAATCTCCACCACTATCTTCTGAGGGTGGAACTCTCTTCTTCTTTTCAGAGATCAGGAAAAGGCAAAGAGAGATCAATTAACTTACTCATGTTCTCCCAGCTACTAACTGTGACAGCAGGCTTCAAACATAGGGCTCTTTGACTCCAAAGTGCATGCTCCTGTTATTCATAATTTCCCCCCATGGGTTGAAGATGGATCTGGATTAAGTCAAATTCCAGGGCAAGATAAGTTGTTATAAGACTTGGGTCATTCATTTTGATGTGAGGAAGAGGGAAAAGTTCAGGTACTTCCAAGTGATTGCCAAATGGACAAACAGAACACAAGATACCCTTAGAACATAAGCTGACTAGGACCTAAAATCAAATCAAATTATTTCTTAATTGTCCACTCAACACTTTTTGACACTATTAGAGAAAAAAATTCACAGGCTCTAATCTCTTAAGCCAGTGGTTCACTTAATTTCACATGTTAAATAAGTAGCATGTTTTCTTCTAATGAATGATATACACCCAATGATATGCTAGGGCTATGATAACTTTGCTACAAACACATCCCTTTCTCTTCCACTAAGGAAGGCCTATCAGAATGTGAGTGAATACTGTGTGATTATTTTAGCTATGACTTTGTATCCATATTCATTTATTTACAACTAGAGGCTGGGTGCACGAAATGCGTGCACTTGGGGGGGGGGGGGGGGGTCCCTCAGCCTGGCCTGCGCCCTCTCACAATCCGGGAGCCCTGGGGGGATGTCTGACTGATGGCTTAGGGGGCCTAAGCCGTCAGTCGGACATCCTTAGCATTGCCACGGAGGCGGGAGAGGCTCCTACCACTGCCACTGTGCTCTCCAGCCGTGAGCCCGGCTTCTGGCTGAGTGGCGCTCCCCCTGTGGGAGCACACTGACCACCAGGGGGCAGCTCCTGCGTTGAGTGTCTGCCCCCTGGTGGTCAGTGTGCATCATAGTGACCAGTCATTCCACCATTCGGTCATTTGCATATCAGCCTTTTATTATATAGGATACGCTATAGATGAGGCCCCCTAGAACCATAAGAAATGCAAAAAATTCACTGTTAACTCATTCTCGAATTGCCCCCACTTAAAATCAAATTACGGCCCTGTGGGGTGTGTGCTGCACCTTGGGAACCACTGGGCTTGACACTTTTCCTCTCTGAGCTTCATTTCTGAATACACACGCATATACCATGGGAATTGTAATCTCTTCTCCGCCTACCTCACTGGGTTATCATGAAGAGGTTCTGAGCTAATAAACCTAGAAACGTTTCATCAAGTAAGTGATGTCTAAACCAGAAGGGATTGTTATTTTTAAGCCCACAGGTACCCTCGAAGGTAGCAGGTGCTGACTGAGGGAGGAGGACATGATTGTTTCCTGGGACTGTAGCTATTGAAGATTTGCAGAGGGTTCCACAGGCCTCGGAGGGGGCGGGCTCTGGCCAGAAGCCCTGTAGGTGGTCATCCCTGGAGGCACTGGCGGGGGGGTCACTAGGGGGGCAGCGAGGCCAAAGGGGGAGTAACTGTCAAACCTTCCCGCTTGGCGCCATTCTTTAAATTGTATGTGGCCGTTTCGCAGCTGTACATGCTCAGGGCGGGGCTCCAATCTCCTGGAGTGGGGTGGGGGCCAGGCCAGGGTGGGGCCAGGTGGGCTAGGAGGGCGGGTTTAGCTGCGGCCCCCAGCGAGGTTCAGTGCGCTTCCATTGCAGAGACAGTGCCCCTGCTATGGAGGAGGGGAGGGGGAATGGGTCCGACCGTGGGGAGCCACTCAGGCCTGCCTCCACCCGAGTCTGGAGTTGTAGGGAGGAGAGGTGTTTCTGGCCCCAACGGAGGTGGCCCGGCAGCTGAGGGGGCCAGGCAGCGGTGGGGGCTGGGCAGCAGCAAGCCATGGGCCCTGGGTGCCTCTGGGATGCTGATAGGCCATTGTTGGCATGCTATTGTTGTGGGCACCCCTGGCGGGGGTGGCAGAGGAAGAGATTGGGAATCTAAGGTGCGGGCTGCAGCTACCCCTGAGGCTGGGTCTTCTCCCCATCTGGTCAGCCTCCCTGTCCCCCTGGGGGTGCGGGGGCTGGGGTAGGGTGTTCGCCCATCCCCCCGAGGGTGCAGGGGCTGGGGTAGGGTGTTCGCCCATCTCCCCGAGGGTGCGGGGGCTGGGGTAGGGTGTCCGTGCAGGGGGATTGGAAGAGCTCCCCGTGGCTGCTTCCTCTTCCTTCTTTGCAGTCAGGGCTCCTGTCAGGCGCTCTCCTCAGACCCCCGGGAACTTGGCTCTGGCCGCCCTGCCCCTCTGTGGCTCCCTGCAGCCCCTGCCCCACTCAGCTCTCCTCAGCTGCTCACCTGTCAGGAGGCTGCAGGGGCACCCTGCTGTAGACACACGGTCCTGGGGCAGGGGTTGTGGGTGTGGGGAGCAGCTCCAGTAAAGTTTAGTAAACCCCAGGTCAGCATTGGGATTTGGCTGTGGGGCAGTGGGGGAGTCTGCCTGGGCAGGAAGAAATCATGCTAGACCTGGAGTCCCACCCTGCGGCCCCTCAGCCCCGCCCACCCTGTGATCAGTCGTGATGCGATGGCATCCTGGATAATTTGCATATTCCTCTATTATATACACTGAGTGGCCAGATTATTATGATCTCTGAATGCATAATAATCTGGCCACTCAGTGTGTGTGTGTGTGTGTGTGTGTGTGTGTGTGTATATATATATATATATATATATATATATATATATATATATATAGAGGCCTCGTGCATGAATTCGTGCATGGGTGGGGTCCGGCCAGCCTGGCCAGGGGGAGGGGACATGGGCGGCTGGCCAGCCTGCCTGCTGGTCTAACTCCTGGTCCAGGGGACAATTTGCATATTAGCCTTTTATTATATAGGATCTACACTGAGTGGCCAGATTATTATGCGTTCAGAGATCATAATAATCTGGCCACTCAGTGTATATAGATACACCTTGTGCTAACTTCAGCACTTTCACCATTATTTTTAATGAAACTACATGCAAGATACCAAAGAGCAGCTACTCAGATGTGTTTGAAATCTAAATGAAGTAGGTATGCTGGGTATATATTCAACCTATTCCCAAAGGAGCAATTCTTCTGGATTTTCCTCTCTTTTTCATCTTTTCTTTATTTGTGTGATGATCCTTTCTGTGTTCTATTTCCATCAGTAGAATTAACTTACCTATAGTTATCTAGACTCAGTGTCCTAGGGCCATTTTAGTGTCTCTTCATGCTTCACTATTTCTGCATATCTGTTCCCTTTGCTTCATCCTCAGTTCAGAAAACCATTATCTTCCATATGGACTATTGTCTGTCCACTTGTTTCCCTGCTCATTTCTCTTTTCCCATGTAATCTTTCTATTTCAGTGCTGCCGGATGTCTCCCCCCAAATAGTTTTAATATTACAATCTTATTGTAACAAAACCCTAAATAGTTACCCAGATCCAGAGCAATCTCCTCACTTTAGCCCCTAATGAACCTTGCCATAAGATCCCAGAAGGTTTTCTGCTACCTGCACCCTATGCCCCAGCCAAAATATGATAGATAACTGGTGCTTTGCTCATTCTTTTTACATTTTATTAAAAAGCTACCCATCCTTTAAAGTCCTAATCATCCTCCACAAATGTCTTCCCTGATTCTCTCAATCAGATGTAAACATTTTTCCTTTGAACCCTTGTCATTCAATGAGCAGAAATTGCTGCATCTCACTGTAATTTCTACTATTATCTCTAATTCTCTGTCTCTTACCCCTCCCCCCAACACACACACACACACACACACACACACACACACACACACACACACAAGTCATTTCCTTGGCAGTTGGGACTTTGTATCTCCTGTAGCTCTAAGAGGTTCTCCCTCATAAAATGATCATTGCAATCATGTTGTTGTTGTTAATGAAAAAGAAGAAAAAGAGGAGGCAGAGGGGGAGAAGGAGGAAGAGGAGAAGTTGGAGGAGGAGGAGGAGAGAAGGAGGGGAAAAGAGGTTAGAGAGATCTTTTGCTTCTCTATTCATTATGATTGCACACCTCTAATTATTGAAAGGTTTTCTCTATAGTTATCTAAAATCTGCCCCCTTAAAATTCAGTTTTATAAATATTTATTGACTGACTACTATGTGCAAGTTGAACCAGTTTGGTCATAAATCACATTTAGTGATCCAACTATTGTCAACAAGCTCACTCTTCCCACTCTCATCATGAGGAAACTTCTCACATTTTGAGGAGGAAAAGGCTGCTCCTGAGTCCACCCTCCTAGCAGCTTCTCCAAGCTTCTCTCACCCCACCTCAGGGCCCTGCTCTCCAGGTTAATTTCTTGAAAACATCTCTCTCCACTCATCTCTGAGCTATAATATGTATGGGGATTGCATAGAAGGTTGCTGAGAGATTTTGTTGATTTATTGTTGTTATGTAAAGAAGCCCTTGGGGGTCAGAGGCAAAAAGATTTATTCTTCCATTTACACAAAAATGTGTATCTGAGCCTCATGGTTAAATGTTTAAATATTTTAAGATTACTGTCCTATTTCCCATAAATCTTCTTTGGTAAGATTTGTATACTTTGGAAGCAGAGTGGAGGGATAGTCAAAAGTTCTTTAGCAAAATACCAGGAGGTGAGTTTAAAAGGGGTGTATTTAGAAAGAGGCGTCATTTATTTAGGTTTGAGTGCATAAATGACAGTTCATAAGTATAGGGATGGGAAAAGTTTTGTGAGTTGGAGTGTCTGGATTATATCAGGTTTTGGTAATATTCATATATTGCTGGCAGAAAAAGGCCTAACTGTGGTGTCATAGGTTAATTATGTGAATTAGACCTAGTTGTAGGTAGTTGCTATGCAGTGAATTATCTGTTATGACACTTGGACAAACCAAAGCCACTGGTGTCTTCCTTTCCATCACCACAGCCTTTAGAACAGGGATTTGACCAAACAGGTGCCAAGAAAACTGTGTGGAGTGGAAATAATATGGGTCCATGCCTTAGTATAATAAGGTTCTGCTGACTTTGTTGAGCAAATGACCCTGTCCTGAGTGTGTTGATCTTGCTCCTGAACAAGTGCTAGAAAACAGCACATCAAAGGCATAGCTAGAACATGATCAGGCCTAAGTCTGTTCCTGTCTTTATTTTCTTGGGAAGGAGTAGTGAGCTAGGCTGCAAAGCCTAGAGCTTTCCAGGCTGTGTTTCCCAGGTCGCTTGGGTTACTGGTGTGAGGAGTGATTCCTCTCACCCTTCAGAGGGGCTAGGCCTCACAACCACCCAAGTCCCTGCACCAGTGACTTCTGGCCATTAGCCCAGTGTGCCTCATAACAGTGGATCCTGTTATGAAAAAGGTCATGGGGCACTGACCTTAGTCAAATTAGGTCCAAACCATGAACCTCTGGGCATGGACACACTGCAATGGGAAATGATTCCCTTTGCATTTGGTGTCCTAACTGTGGGTACATTAGGAAAAGCTGGGGATCAGGAGTCAGGAGCTACTTCTGAAACCCATTCCTAACATCTGTGTGACTTGGAGCAAGTCATTTAAACTCTCTTGGCTTCTGTGTACTTGGGAATTTTTTTTTAACTGGCTTCATTTGTGTTTAGGGGAAAGCCATGATTTGAGGTTTTTAGCCTCTTTCCCCATGTTAGTCAGTGTAGTTTCCTTTGGTCTATTTTATATACTGTAGAGCAGATAGACCTCCCTGGGAGAAGAATGCCACTGCTCCGAAAAGGTAGTAGACTGGATTATGTCCATGCTCCCTTTTAATGTTCACATCCTCAGAGTCTCTGAAAACTTGTTTCCTATCATTCTGTTGAAAGTAAGTAAATGAACACACTGAAGGTCACAAATTTTTTATCCTTAAAATAGTTTGTTTTTCTGGTCTGGCCACTTGATCATTTGATTTTCTGAGAAAGTAGAGCTTCTGAGTAAGGTAAAAGCTTTAATGATATGGATGTTAAAGTCATTCAGTTGAAGACAAAAACTATGGCTCCTTCTGGAAAAGGAATGTGAATGTCCTTTGGGGGCATCAAATGCCATAGATTTCATCTTTAGGAGCCTTAGTTCTACCCCTCCCAATGAAATATTTCATGACTATGAGCTAATTTAAGAAAAAATAAAGTCTTCAGGTTTGTGCAATTAGTTTATTAATTTAACAAATAATTGCTTATGGTAACCATACCATTGTTCTCCCCAAAACAGTCCAGATTAAACTTTTTATGTGCTATGTGATCGTCGCTAATTATTTTTAACCCTCCCGTTCACTTTGCATATGGAGCACCTTCTGTCTGACAGCAATCTGCCCCTCTGGCCTGGGTTGGTACCGATTCATAAATGACTCAGCTCATTCAAAACAGGGAACTGGCTCAAAACAACCTCCTGAAATTTCTGTTTCGGAACCTGATCAATTGAAGTTAGTTAATAGTACATAAAGGATAGTGGCTGTATACAAGGAGCCACAAAAGTGAAAACAATAACAACAACAACAAAATCAGGATGGTGAACCCTGAATGAATTATAGGATTCAGAATCAAACTATCTAGCTAAGCCCTGATTCCATTTTGGATATACATTTTTTAAAAATTCTGAATTCATTCATTCTCTTCTGTGTTGGTATAATTATGGCTCACAACAGTTGGGTTTTCCATATTAGGAATTTTGTCATTGGCATGAACATTCACCCAGATCTTGACCATGGCAGACTTCTGCTTGCTGAGTCAGAAACCAGTCCTTGAGGTGAGAATTCACTTGATGAATGAAGATAGGTACAAGGCATTTCCTTCACCATTCACGATCATGATTTATTCACTTGCTTCCACACACCAGTTTCTGTCTCTATTCACAGAACTGGAGAGAAGGTCTTGTTTATATAAAGGTGTTGTAAAATGAATCCATCCTGCAAGGCCTGCTCCTTTGCCATGGGAAGGAATCCCAGGCATGCTCTGCACTGTGTAAACACAAACTTTCTTCAACACCCGGCACACTTTCTCCATGTATAGCCTGTAAATTCCCCTATTTCACTGAAAATCTGGATTAGATTTCTGGGATCTTCACACACACACACACACACACACACACACACACACACACACATATATATTGAAATGATCACCACAATAATTCTAGTTAACATCCATCATCACACAGTGACAATTTTTTTCTTGTGATAATAACTTTTAAAATCTATTCCCATAGCAACTTTCAAATATACAATATAGTATTATTAAATACTAGAGGCCCAGTGCATGATTGAATCATGCACGTGTAGGGTCCCCTACACGCTTTCGCTTTCGATCACGGTGGAGCTGGGTGCCTGTCTGCTGGTGCACCAGGCCTTTCAGAAGCCTCCGGCGCGGCGGAGGCTTCTGAAAGGCCTGGTGCCAGAGCAGACAGGCACCCAGCTCCCCTGCTTTTGATGGTCCACGGCAGGACGTGAGCTCGCTGCCCAGAGGCCCTTCTGTTCCGCAGCACAGCCATGGCGCAGACGCTGAGCTCGCGCAGACGCTGGTGACACGAGCTCAGCATCCCGCTGGCCCAATCAGCTACCCTGGCCACCCCGAGTCCTGCCCCCTGCGCCTCCTGCTGGCCCAATCGTGGGCGTAGCTGAGTGATGGTAATTTACATATTACCATTTTATTAGGTAGGATAATATATAAATATATAAATTAATAGAGCCCCAGTGCATGAAATTTGTGCACTGGAGAGGGGGAGTCCCTCAGCCCAGCCTGTGCCCTTTTGCATTCCATAACCCCTCGGGGGATGTCTGCCTGCTGGCTTAGGCCCGACCCCGGGGATCGGGCCGAAGCCAGCAGTCAGACATCCCTCTCACAGTCCGGGGCTCTTGCAGTCTGGGACCCCTCGTTCTTTACCGCCCGCCTGAAGCGGAGGCAGGAGAGGCTCCCAGCACCGCCACTGCACTCACCAGCCATGAGCCTGGCTTCTAGCTGAGTGGCGCTCCCCCTATGGGAGCACACTGGTCACCAGGGGGCAGCTCCTGCATTGAGCGTCTGCCCCCTGGTGGTCAGTGTGCATCATAGCGACCAGTCGTTCTGCCATTTGGTCGATTTGCATATTAGGGTTTTATTATATAGGGTTATATATATAAATAAAATGTAATATAATATACACCATGCTGTATATTACATTCCCAGCACTTATTTGTTTTATAATTGAGAGTTTGTACCTTTTGATCCCCTTCACCATTTCACCCTCACTCTCATTCTCACTCTCCAGACTCTGGCAGCCACCAATTTGTTCTCTGTATCTGTTAGCTCAGTTTGTTGTTCTTGTTGTTTTTGATACCACATATAAGTGAGATCTCATACAATATTTGTCTTTCTCTCTCTGTCTGGCTTCTTTCACTTAGCATAATGCCATTAAGGTCCACCCATGTTGTTGTAAATAGCAGGATTTCCTTTTTATAGTTGAATAATATTCCCTTCTCTATATATATACCACATTTTCCTTATTCATTCATTCATTGATGGACACTTAGGTTGTTTCCATGTCTTGGCTATTATAAATAATGCTACAATGAACACAGAAGTGCAGATATATTTTCAAGTTAGTGTTTTCATTTTCTTTGTATAAATACCCAGGAATGGAATCGCTAGATCACATGGTAGCTCTATTTTTAATTTTTTGGGAAACCTCCATACTGTTTTTAATAGTGGCTGTGCCAATTTACATTCCCACTAGCAGTGCACAGGGTTTCAGTTTTTCTGTATCCTTGCCAACACTTGTTATTTCTTGTCTTTATTATGATACTGTAATAATGGATGTGAGGTGATATCTCATTGGGGCTTTGATTTGCATTTCCATGATGTTTGGTGATGTAGACCAGCTTTTCATGTGCTAGGATCTTCTCTCTATTACTGCTCTACCATGCCAGAGCATGATAAGGTCATTTTTAAACACAACTTTGTCCAAAGCCTTTACTGGCCCCCACTGTGCAAACCACCACTCCTTCCTCTTAGCTCCTATGACATTCCTCCATAACCTTTCTCCTTGCATTTATCATTCTCTTTTGTAAGACAGTAATCTGTGCAGGAGCACTTAGTGATCCTATTATTACCATAAACTCTTGAATGGCAGGATTTTCATATCCCCATAAAGATTGGGACTATGTAAGATAACTGAGGCATTTTCCTCGGACACAAAATTTAAGGGGGATCCCCCAAGACCCAGTCAGATAAACAACACTGTAATGTGACATTTAAAAAAATAAAAAATTTGTGATGAACGAAACATCAAAATTTTCTATAGAGACAAGATCAATGTTTTCCCCTTTTCCTTTCAGGTTTTGGTTTTACATCAGACTTTAATACAGCCCAGTACTGCCTTTATTGGAAATTTTGATATTTAGTTTATCATAGATTTTGTGCATTAGTTTTGATTTTTAAACAACTATTGCATTAACATGCTAGTTATCTTTATTCCTGAGTGCTTTTGGCTTCCTCCTAAATGTTGTGCTTAAAGTGAGTGCGTCACTCACCTCACCCTGGTCCTGGCTCTGATCATCATAGTAACTAGTACCAGATTTTGTCCAGATACACATTCAATTAATATTTCATGAATGAATGAATGAATACTAGCACAGGTATTTCAGATGCTTTTTTCTAAAGGCAAAATGACACCCACCCCACAATCCAGCATCTCCGATGACATTCAGACAGGCAGCACAGTTAAGGAAGTGGCAGTCATTTCAAGCGGCTGGTTGAAGTACCTCCAGTCAGCATTCTCCTGCCAATTTAAATAATTGATCTTGAGCTTCTTTCACTGTCACGAAGGACCCCTCCAGTCTTGCTTTATTTCATAAACAATTCTCAAGAAGTTAAATAGTCACAGAGGCACAGAATCAGTTTTCACTTCCTTCTAGTGAACTGTAAGCCAATAACAAGAAAAACAACTCTTTTGGAAGTCCAGAATACTGGGAGCAGGATTCCCTTGGTAGGTTTCTTCAGGAAGTCTCAGTGCCTCCAGGGAGAGGAAAAAGGCAAAGAGCTGGAATACCAAACACGATAGCCTCTGCCCCCCAACTATACTATGCAGCTTGACAGAAAGTAAACATTTGTTTTATTACACGCATGGGAGAGAGTCCCATTTTTCAGGGGAAAAAGGCATGATCACGTAAGTGTCAATCTGGTCTCACACATGCCCTGAAGATGATGGTTGATTCCTCAGTGTATTCATCAACATTTAACTTAAAAGGACAAAAGACTGCTCACAAAATCCTCTCACAAATCCATCTCCAGAAAATTGAGCCTGTATTAACAAAATTATTTCTCTACCCTGGTAGATGGCCCATGAAAATAATGTTTTTGATTTAGTAACAGGAATTCTATTTAGCACAAGACAATGCTGTTAAAGTGTTTTCTCTGGGTTCTGTCCACATAATAGTCACTGCCCCTAAAGGCATAAATGAATTTTATTCTGAAAATTTATTATCATTTATACTTTTTGTAGCATTGAATGATAGTTAGTCTTTATCCTCACTCCTTTTAATCTCAAGTAGTTTAACTGGAAAAAAAGTTAACTAAATTAACTTTAGTTAATTTAAAAACAAGAATAATCTACCCCCAAATCCAAGATCTAGAAGAAAGAAAATGATTCTTAGAAATGACCACTTTTTTTTTTCTGACAGTCTTCAAATAATTTCTTTTCCCATTTTGTCTATTTGCTGTTTCATTGTAGTGACTGAAACGTCACTTTTATTGCACCTCTGGAAATTTGAGTACCTGAGACCTAGCATATGCGCATTTTAACAAATTATCTTACAGGAAGGGTCAACACTTCCTGGAGTATTAAGTGAGCCTGCTAACGTGTTAGGTTTAGATTCCATATCTAGTGAGGGCTTACTGTGTGCTGGCCGCCCAAGCTAGGCAGCTTTCCCAAGTTATTCCATTTAACTCTTGAAGAGTCTAGAGGAAGAACAGGTATCATCAGATTCATGTTGAAGAAATAGAAACCAAGACTTTAAGAGACTGTAATGTGGCCAGCATTATAAGACTAGCAAGGGGAGAAGAGTCTAACACTTCATAAAGGTGCCCTGATATTAAGAGGGATTAAAAGGGGATGTATCTGCAGCATTTTGAGCTCCTTGTAATAGGATACTTTATTTATCAGGTTCAAGAAACTGGGAAAGAGTTACAACAGGAATTGTCACCAGACTTAGAAATAGAGGAAGTGATTTAAAAAATATTTATTGTTGAAAATATTACATATATCCCCTTTTCCCCCCCATTGACCCTTTCTAGCCTGTCCCACCCCCACCCCAGGCCTTCACCACACTATTGTCTATGTCCATGGGTTATGCATATATATGCATACAAGGTTTTTGGTTGATCTCTTTTCACCCACCCACTTACCTCCACTTTCCCTCTGAGATTTGACAGTTTGTTCCATGCTTCTATGTCCCTGAATCTATTTTATTCATTAGTTTACTTTGTTTGTTAGATTCCACATATGAGTGAGATCATGTGAAATTTGTCTTCCTATGACTGGCTTATTTCGCTTAGCATAATACTCTCCAGGTCCCTCCATGCTGTCTCAAAGGGTAAGAGATCCTTCTTTTTTACTGCTGCATAGTATTCCATTGTGTAGATGTACCACAGCTTTTTTATTCACTCAGCTACTGATGGGCACTTGGGCTGTTTCCAGATCTTAGCTATTGTAAATTGTGCTGTTATGAACATAGGGGTGCATATATTCTTTCTGATTGGTTTTTCAGGTTTCTTGGGATATATTCCTAGAAGTGGGATCACTGGGTCAAATGGGAGTTCCATTTTTAATTTTTTGAGGAGACTCCACACTGATTTCCATAGTGGCTGCACCAGTCTGCATTCCCACAGCAGTGTAATAGGGTTCCTTTTTCTCCACACCCTTCCCAGCACTTGTTGTTTGTTGATTTACTGATGGCAGCTATTCTCACTGATGGTATCTCATTGTCGTTTTAATTTGCATCTCTCGGATGATTAGCGATGTTGAGCATTTTTCCATATGTCTCTTGGCCATTTGTATGCCTGCTTTGGAGAAGTGTTTATTTAGGTCTTCTGCCCATTTTTTAATTGGGTTGTTTGTTTTTCTTTTGTTGATTTGTATGAGTACTTTATATATTTTGGATATTAACCCCTTATCAGATGTATCATTATATATTCTCCCATACAGTGAATTCTCTTTTTATTTTGATGCTGTTTTCTTTTGCTGTGCAGAAGTTTATTTGCAAATGACATGATGTTGTACATAGAAAACCCCAAGGACTACAGCAAAAACTACCATATTTAATAAAGGATTTTGGCAATGTAGCAGGATACAAAATTAACACCCAGAAATCATTGGCATTTTTATACACTAATACTAAGCTCTCACAAAGAAAAACTAAAAAATAATCCCATTTACCATTGCAACAAAAAATTAAGATAAACTTAACCAAGGAGGTAAAAGACCTGTACTCAGAAAACTATAGAACGTTTAAAAAAGAGATAGAAGAGGATATAAACAAGTGGAAGAATATACTGTGTTCATGGATTGGTAGAATTAACATCACCAAAATGTCCATACTACCCAAAGCAATCTATAGATTCAATGTAATCCCTATTAAAATACCAATAGCATAATTCACAGATCTAGAACAAACTCTCCAAAAATTTATATGGAACCAAAAAGGACCCCAAATAGCCACAGCAATACCGAGAAAGAAGAACAAAGTTGGAGGGATCACATGACCAGATATCAAGCTATACTACAAAGCCACTATGATCAAAACAGCCTGTTACTGGCATAAGAACAGACACATAGATCAATGGAACAGAACAGAGAACCCAGAAATTGACCCAAACCACTATGCTTAATTAATATTCGATAAAGGAGGCAAGAGCATACAATGGAGTAAAGACAGTCTCTTCAATAAATGGTGTTGGGAAAATTGGACAGATACATACATACAAAAAAAAAAAAAAAAAGAAAAGAAAAAGAAAATAGACCACCAACTTATACCACATACAAAAAATAAACTCAAATAGATAAAAGATTTATATGTAAGTCTTGAAACCATAAAATTCCTTGAAGAAAACATAGACAGCAAAATATCAGACTTCTCACATAACAAAATTTTTGCTGATGCCGAGTGCAAGAGAAACAAAGGAAAAAATAAGCAAGTGGGACTACATCAAAATAAGAGGAAGTGATTTTATTAGTGGAAGTCAACATGATTCCAAAAACTCAGAATCACAAGGCATACAAAGCATGCAAAAGAGGACATCTAACCAATAAATGTAATAATCGCAGTATTGTTGACAGCTGAGCCCTTGGAGCATCTACATCTCTTTAACAATTAGTAGGTGAAAACCCTGCTCAGTGTGGCAGTGGATCAGTGGATACAAGAAGCACCAGCCAAAGTAAAAGAGCAGATGCCCCTTTGTAGGAAATTTAATTAAAGTGGAAAGACTTATAATACATCCCATTGTGCTCTTGACTTAAATGAGAGAGGCAGAGCACTGTGAATTGTCCAGACCAGCCAGATACTGTGGACCGCCTCAGACCCTCCCAGGAGGACTTGTGGCTGTACCAAATAATAATCACTCCCCCAAATATAATGAACAACATGAACTGATGAACAAAAATAGAACCAGAGTCATAAAAGCATTGAACAGACTGTCCAACCTGTGAGGGAAGACAGGGTTTGAGGGGGTAAGAGATCAACCAAAGGATTTGTATGCATGCATATGAGCATAACCAATGGACACAGACGGGTGTGTGTGTGGGGGGGTGAGGGCATATGCTGAAGGGTGGGGGTGGCCAGGGAGAGGTCAATGGGGGGAAATGGAGACTTATGTAATACTTTAAACAATAAAGAATTTAAATTAAAACAAAACAAAACAACCAAAAAAAAAAAAAAAAAACAACCAAAAAAAAACCACTCCCCAAGGTCACAGAGCACTTTCCTATCAGCACAATTCTTGGTCACAAAATAGGTGGGAAGCCATAGCGCTTCAGGTTTTTTTAAATTTTTTTATAATTTTATTTTTAAATTACAGTTGACATCAAATATTATCTTAAATATTATCTTATCTTAGTTTCAGGTATACAGCATAGGGGTTAAACAATTATATAATTTACAAAGTATTCCCCCAATTCAGGTCCCCACCTGGCACCAGTCTTCTAAATGAAGTTAAAGATTACACCATCTGCAATGAAACACTTTTATATCTCCTTATGGCCACAATTACTTGGTCACCAATAATACAATAAACTTTCAGAAATAATTAACAGAGCTGGGAGATCAAGCCACACCCCTTTATGTTCTGAGAAGTTAGCAATAGGTCCACTTATAAAATGGGCATGTAAACTCTATTGTACATCCTCAGCCCATGATATCTTCTTACAAACATGGGAGGCCCTACATTTTGAAAGGTAGTAGACAGTTCCACAGAGAGAGACAGTGTAACGGAGCCTGCCCTGGAATAGCAGTGCTGGTTTCTCATTGCACCAGCTCCATAGCACTGGGCAAACGACTTCACTCCTTATGCGTATTGGTTTCCTCACTCATAAAATGGGAATAATAGTAACACCTATTTCATAGGGTTGTTGTGCTTGGCACACTGTGGGCACTAAATCATTGTCAGCTATTATCCCCATTCTTCTGAGCTATTAACAGTGGCCTCGCTTCTTTGATAGCCTAGCAAAGAGTTATTTGAAAAATATTACAATTACCAATACAATGCATAATTCATATAGATAACATATCTAACATTCTTTTGAATATATACCAGAAGGATAGCTGGGTCATATGGTAATTCTATTCTTAAGTCTTGAGGAACCCCCTTACTGTTTTCCTCAGCAGCTGCACTATTTTACATTCCCACCAGCAGTGCACAAGGCGTCCTTTCTCTTTTCTCTACATCCTCACCAACACTCATCTCTTGTTCTTTTTTGGATAATAGCTATCCTAACTAATATGAGGATATATATATATATATAATTTTGGTTTGGTTTTGTATATAATTATTTCTCAATAAGGCTGAAAAATATCTAACATTGTACCTGACACATATACAGGGACCTTACACAATATAAGTAGTTATTAGCTCTTTAATTGCTATGTGAAGAGCTAACATATCTCCCTTCTTCTTTGAACAATAGTCTCCTCCTTTGCTATCCCCACTGCTTTGACCTTTCCCAGTGTACCTGTTAAAGGGATCACAAATACCTGCCTTTGGATGTTCATTCGGAATGCATTTACCCGCTAGGTGCTAAGGGTAGAATGCAGATGCACAGAGAGCAGAGTGGATGGGTCCCTTCTTCATGCAACTTAAATTCTTGTTAGACAAGTGGTAACAGCAAGAGCCTGAGAAGTATGAGGATCAGGAACTCAGTGTGTGAGGACATGTCAGTGGCTCGGTAAAGGAGGGAGGAAAGGCTTCCCGAGGAAATGGAGTTTGAGCTGAAAACTAAAGCACTCATGGCATTAGCCATATTGGAGAAAGTGCTCCAGGTGGTTCCGAGGCGTGGAAGGAAAAGAAGCCTGGAGCTGAGAGGAGCTGAGGCACCGCCCCCGCCTCCTGTGTGTAGGACCATAAGGTGGAAAGGTGGATGGAGGCCAGATTCTGATGCAGGCGTGAAGGCCAGGCCAAAAGGTGAGGTTGATCCTGGGAATGATGGGAAATCACTGAAGAGTTTCAAGTAGGGCAGCAAAATGATGCAGTTTGACATCAGGAAACAACATGCTAGCCGCTCTGTAGAAAGAGGGAATGTGAGGGAGCAGGAAGGAGGCAGTAAAGAGGGAATGTGGGGGAGCAGGAAGGAGTATGGCCAGACTTGGGCTGTTTAAAAACAAAGAAGTGGGTAAATTGGAGAGAAATTTAAATGTTTGGCTTAAAACCAAAGCTAGTCCTGCACCACCACCAAGACAGGGATGGGATAGGTAGAAGCCTTAACTTTTAGCCTGCCCTTCTGTTAACCACACTCAGAACATAATTGGTTTGGAAAAAGAAGGGAACTGGTCTCTAAAGTGGAGCTTGGAGTTGTCTACTTACGTCAATTATCTGTGCTAATCTACTTGACCCATTGCTTCAGCTAATGAAGGGCGGCTTGCCCTCCTTTTACCCTAATTATGCTTATCACTGTGGGGCCATAAAGAAGCCAGGAATAACTCAACACCAGTCCCTCCAGCCAAACAATCAGCAAACAAGATAACTTAAACAGTGTCAAGCCCAAGTTTATGACTCCCTCATCTACACCAAGGGCATTGTCTCTATGGCCTAAGTCACCAGACAGAATGGGCCAGGGCTGCTTGTTAGTTGACCAGGGACCAACCGTGACTCATCTGTTTACCGCAGAGGAGAGGTACCTTGGGATGCAAAAGTTGACAGCTGCCTCCCAGGAGATCATTTGTACCTGGAAATGAGGACACTGGGCTTCAACTGGAAATGTGTTCATTGTCAAGGTCTGGATGAAGCAGGCCAGGGAGGGAGTCACACCATGGGGCATGAGTGCATGCACTTATTTCAAGGAACTGGGGTCTCCACAGCTGACTGGCTGTTTCAAGTCACTCTCATTGTCTCACTGAGCAGCTTAGAGGCTAGTGATAATCACTTGTATGTGCTCTGTTATTTATAATTTAGATACAAGCAGATTTCCCCATAAGCAGACTTCCTTTCTTGGCAGAAGGAAGATTAAGGGCAGCAGTAATAAAGAGTAATAAGAAGTAATATCGGTATTATTATTAAGGGTATATCATATTCTCTAGGCAGTTTGTCCTCTAGGTTATATGCATTACTTCTAAGTCAGTGACCGCACCTGGGTGCACATATGAATCACTTGGGGAGCCTTAAAATACTCATGCCTGCCCACCCTCCAAAAACTGGTTTAATTGATCTGGGTGGAGCCTGGGCATTGGCATTTTAAGGCTTCCTGGGAAATTCTCATGTGCAGCTAGAGCTGAGAACCACAGGTTTAATCATCATGACAATCTGCAATGCAGGGATTTTTAGCTTCATTTTATAATGAGGAAAATAGAGCCCGGAGGTAACAAGGAACTTGCCCAAGTGCAAGATCAGGGACTTCAACCTTGACTCTCTGGCCACCAACCCTCTCACCCTATTGTTTCACATACTGATTAGTGAGCCCTTGGGTAAAGAGTAAGCAGGGAGGGCACACAGAGGGAGAAAAGGGCCCCAGGGCAGCAGTTCCTCACAAGTACCTGGGGGCTCTGGGAGCAGGAAGCTCCGCCCTGTCCTGAGCCAGCTGTGCAGCCCGCAGGGTGAAGATCCATAAAGGAAAGGACTGCATGGGCAAATAACCCACCTTCATGGTTGCAGCAGCTCCTGGCCTCCGAACAAGCCAGGGGTGACACAGAGGGAACACTTGGCAGAAAGTTGAGCAGGGCATGGCTGGGCTGGGGCAGGCAGCCTCATTTACCCTTTGCTTTGTCCTATTGCTCCAGGGAGATGAACTTGCTTCCCTAGTGTCTGCCGTCTCGCCCTGTGCTGTGTCAGCCCAGGGTTGGCTCCAGGTTTCCCAGGCACCTCTAACCTGCATTTCTGACACACTGGCCTTAACTCAAGGACATCACACTGATCGATGGAGGAGGCATCTCTGATTCTTGTTTCCCCAACCCTGAGCAACATTAGCCATAAGTGCCTGAAATAGAAACAATCAAGTAGGTTTCTGAAGTTGCACTTTTCCTTTTTCCCTCTGGGAAGATACTAGTTCTGGGCCCTCGGCTCTCAGTCTCCTAGAATGAAGCATGGGCACAAATCCAGGATCTGAGCTTCTTTGAAGTTTCCCACTTCATTGATGATGGTGACTTTCTCAAGGTATTTCTGATACCATCTCTGGGGCTATCTGAGAAAGGACACACTCTGAGGGATGAAGGAAAGAGGAGAGAAGTTTCTGGAATCTAAGGTGGGAGCTTTCTGACCCTTTCTGCCCTTCAGATCTGCACTCTACTCTTATATTCCCCACAGAAGATTGAACTGGCCACCTTCATTCATTTATCTACTCAACAGTTATTAAGGGTTTATAGCATGGGGGATTCTTAGAGTAATAAGAGCCATTCATTCCTGACCTTAAGTGGCTCACAGTTTAGCAGGGGAGAAGTCACATAACAAGCAAGCTTGGTGGCAAGGAAAAGTCCTGGTGTGGTGGGAACACAGGGAGAGGCCCGATCTCAGTCGGGAGGTGAGGAGGTGGGTGTCCTGGGAGGGCAATCCCTCACTGGGGACTTACTGAGCTCCCAGCAGGTGTCAGCCAGGAAGAGAGTGGGGAAACGGTTTCTAAGTGCCTCAGCTGGCTTCCGCAAAGAATCAGAGCTATTCTGCTTCTTGCCTCAGTAAAGGATGTTCCTCGTCAAAAAGTCACGTTGGCTTAGCTGCAGAGACTCTTCCTTTTCTAGGTTTCAGAGACTTGGCCTTCCTTCTCTATGTCCAGGCTAAAGGGCTGGGTCCAAAGTGCAACTGAATTCCTTACTTTGATTTATTTTTTTTCAACAGAAACATTCAGTTCTGAAGGCCCGCCAGCCACACTAAAGAGCTTTTCCCAAGAAGGCCTGGGTCGGGAAGGGGCAGCAGTGCAGGGGAGGAGTATTATATTTTGGATGAAAAAACATGACTCAAGTGAGGTCAACAATGCACAAAGCACAGGCACTATATGAAGGAGTCCTTTTTCCCCTTGGTAAGCATTATGTTTCATAATATTAAGTGTCATAACAGTGCATAACAGGGCAGACAAACAGATGCTTGGAGGGATGTGTACCCGAGGACTTAGTTTAAAAATATTGTAAGGGAATAAAATGCTCTGCTGCTAGACTTAAAGAATGAGATCCGAGTTTCCAGGAGCCTCTCGACCATCTCTGGTAGGTAAAGGGAAAAGCTAGCTATTTGAACTGTTTTAAAAATGCACAAGAGAAGGAACTTTCTAGAAACAGACTTTGCAGGAGAGGATCTCTCAGGAGACTTCCTGAACTCAGGATGTGGCCCTCTTGTTTCCAGTCCCCTCACCATAGAGCTCCCTTTCAAGTCTTGACATTCAATAACCCAAGCTTTGCCCTTAGAAATGACTACCTTTCTCCCACATGAGATGATTCACTTTTGGGTCATTTTCTGCTTCTTGAAACACCCAAACATATTCCTCCTTATGCTCTTCATTTGGTTGCTCATTACACACCTCTGTTTAGTCAATTTATACTGAGGACAGGGAGGGTTGGGCTATGGTTTCATGAACAAGGACAAAGGGTGTTGGTTTCCCAGTTCTGTCTCCTTCTCCTTCTCACCTGAGGCAGCCATGGCTAATTCCTTTACCAGGTCAGTTTATTTCCCCATCACCATACTTTCACTTTGCCCATTGTGGAACAACACATTCACTAATAGGAAGAAGCATTTGTGTCTTTCTGCCTGTGCTGAGCCTGTTTACTTTATAAAAGAAGTCACAATGTTTGCCATAGTCATGCCCTTTGCTTCCTGAGGGAATAGCCCCAGTTTGCTGTTATATTGCTTACTAGAGGCCCAGTGCATGAAATTCGTGCACAGGTGTATGTGTGTCCCTCAGCCCAGCCTGCACCCTATCCAATCTGGGAGCCTAAACGGGCAGTCAGACATATGTCTCACAATCCAGGACTGCTGGATCCCAACCGCTCACCTGCCTGCCTGCCTGATTGCCCCTAACTGCTTCTACCAGCCAGCCTGATCACCCCTTAACAGCTTCTGCCTGCCAGCCTGATCACCCCCTAACCATTCCCCTGCCAGCCTGATTGATGCCTAACTGCCCTCTCTGCAGGCCTGATCATGCCCAACTGCCCTCCCCTGCTGGCCCAGTTGCCCCTAACTGCCATCCCCTGCCAGCCTGGTTCCCCCCAACTGCCCTCCCCTGCAGGCCTGGTCCTCCCCCAACTGCCCTCCCCTGCAGGCCTGGTCCCTCCCAACTGTCCTCCCCTGCAGGCCTGATCGCCCACAACTGCCCTCCCCTGCTGGCCATCTTGTGGCAGCCATCTTATGTCCACATGGGGGTGGCCATCTTGTGTGTTGGAGTGACGGTCAATTTGCATATTACCTCTTTATTATCCTACATAATAAAAGGGTAATATGCAAATTAACCATCACTCCGCTACGCCCACGATTGGGCCAGCGGGAAGCGTGGGGGGCGGGACTCGGGGTGGCCGATCGGGCTGGCGGGAGGCGCTCCAATTGGTGGGTGGCCAGAGCCAAGTCCTGGGTCCCAGGTGCCAGAGGAAAACTGGTGCCGGCGGAAAACTGGTGCCGGCAGCCAGGTGAAGAAAGGTCTATTGCACGAATCTTTGTGCATCGGGCTTCTAGTATAGGATAATTACTTATATTCTGCTTCACTCTTTAGTGGTGGGTGGCAGAGAAGTGTTTGCTAATTCATCATCTTACAATATTTTTAAAATAAGCCCTCAGAATACATCCATTTTATGAACCCCTTCTATCTGCAAATAGATTTTTTAATGCTAATCAAGTTAAATAACATGTTTAAACACCTGTAATCTGTCATATAATAGTGAGGGGGGAGATCCAAAAGAAGCAGAGGCCACAGAAAGATCTTAGAAGATAGTGCTTGAACATTATTCCCTTTCTTCCCATCCCCACTTTTGAGGTGAGGTCTTATCTGCTTGTCCCAGGAGTGTTATAAGACCTTTGTACTTGTTCCCTAGCCTCCAGCCTTTCCCCTGCAGTCTGTGCTGTCCAGGTAGCTCAGTCATCATGTTACATGTCAGCTCAAAGTTTCCCAGTAGCTCCTCAGTCACTGAAGGATAAATTCCATCCTCCTTAACCAGACATTCAAGCACTTTACTATCAGACTTTCCAGGGACACCATGGCTGTCAAATGGGTTTACTCATTGTCCTATGATATCCCTAAAATAGCTTCACTTTTTGCCTAGAGTTATGGATCCCTCTGCAACCCCCTCTCAGAAATCCTTCTCCTCCTCCTTGATGTGTGCCCAAGTCCTACCCACATCCCCTGACTACTGAGCTGGAAGCACAGTCTCCACTTAGATATGCATGTAGCCATTTATCTTGGCAAACAATCATTTTGTGCTCTGTTTCACTTTGCCATTTGAAGATTAATAAGGTATCCCTGAGCAAAATGGTGCCTCCTGTCCCCCACTTTTTCCTCTCCTTTTCCCTAGCAGCTCCACTGTCCTTCAGCTTCTCTGCTTCAGCTACTTCAGAGTCCCCATTCTTCACAAAACCACAAAGGACTTGATATCTGCTATAATCTATGCCTAAGCATGTTTGCTATAATTTCAGTTTTGTCTCTCACATTGTGCATCTATCCTCATGACACACCAGGGAAGGTAAGGAGAGAGGGGGTACTGATATTTACTGCATAGCTATTGTGTGTCACCATAGACACACGTGAACACATTTGCTTTCACCTACAAACTTGTCTGGAAGCATTTTGATCTGTGCTTTCAAATGAGGGACCTAAGGCTCAGAGTGGGTAATGAATTCCTCAAGGACAGTTTGATGCCAGATATGGTGCTGAAAAGGAAAAGAGAATTGTTGTGGATGGAACTTGTTAGGGCAGGCTTCGCAGACGTGCTGGGACCAAGCCAGACCTTGGTCTGGTGGGCAGGAGGAGAGGGCACCGTGAGTGTCAGCGGTGTCACAAAGATTTCAGACTCAACGTGACAATCTGATCACCATGGCTTTTAGAGATCACACCTGCTTTCCTTTAAGAATGCAATATTGAAGTTAATCGCTTGGCTTTGAGTATGCAAACACTGCAATGTGCTAGGAGGGCCAAAGTTCAGGGTAAGTGCGCTTCACTGCAGCATGTTAAGAACAGAATAAATGCTGACACAGAAGCAGAGATTTTTAAATTTTAACTCCAGGTCAAAAGAGGACTCAACACAAAATTGCTGAAATTGGGCAAATGCTCATTCCCAGATGGTTTCATACAGTGAGATAAAAATAAATGAACTGATGTGAACTCATGGATGATAACAGATGTACCACTCTGTGCAAGTGTGTGTGTGTGTGTGTGTGTGTGTGTGTGTGTGTGTAGGGGTATGTAGGAATTCTGTACTTTTTGCTCAATTTTCCTGTGAACTTAAAACTACTCTAAAAAGTAAAGCTTATTTTAAACAAAAATGAGTGAGCCCAAGTCTCAAGCTCATGAGGACAAAGGAGTGTGAGCTCTTTTCTTGGTGTGTTGGAGCGTAGACACCTTGCTCAGCTATTGTGAGTTTCATCACCTTTTATTTTTCCAGTTCACCTGCTTATGAGCACTGAAGGCCTTGGAAAGCAAGTCATAGAATATGAAAAGGAAGGAGAGGAAAAGAAAGAGAAGGAATTGAAGGGTGTTTTAATAGTCTGGGTACTAAAAAAATAAAAAGATGGCTGCATATCTACGTTGCAAAAGCATAACAATTAGGTGTCCAAGAAGAGGAGTTTTAGAGAACATTTAATACATGGTGACCTTGGGAAGTTGTTCACTTCTCTAGTTTTTTTTTTTATTTTTATTTTCTAAAATGAGGACAACAATATTTGCTTCATATGGTTATTGTGAGAATTAAATTATATAATGTACATAAAATTCTTAGCTCAAAAACTTGTATTCATTTATTACAATAGTTAGTGAGAGCTTATTACAAGCTAGACACCAAATATTTAATGGTGAGCAAGATAGTGATTTTTCCAGGTTCATCAAGTTTGCAATCTAGAGGGAGAGACAGATGCCAAACAAGGAAACAGAAAAATAATTAATAAACTGTGGAGAATTCTATAAAGGAAGAACTCAGTGTATTATGTGAAAATAAGAGGGCCTCTGAGTAAGTAATCAAATAGTAGTTATTTAAAGACACACTTTTTCCCAACTATAACAAAGAATAATTGGGAAAAAATTGAATAACATTTAAAAAAAAGAATCTGTTTGAAGAAACACAAGAGCTCCCAAAGGCAGGAAAGGCTTTTGTAAACAAGATTCCAGAGAGAAGGTAAATAGAAAGAGATAAGATCAAAACGCTGCTCTACTTTCTCCTCAGGTTCATTAGTGGGTAGAGATAGTTTTCAGCACTTTCATGGGTCAAAATTGGCATTCCAAGGACAAGGGGCACCGAGAAACACTCTGGGCTTGTAAATTGGGAGTTACGTAGTGCAACACTGTAAGAGTAAGGCAGTTTAGGTACAGACCAGCTCTCACAAAAACTAAAAGCAGCTTCAATCTAGATTGGATGAATGCAATTTACCTAGTTTACCTGGAAATTATCCTTTATGAAGAAAGATAACATTACCCAGTGCCTCAGTAATCTCTATAATTTTTCATAAAATAATTTTCAGGATTCAGTTTTTAAAATTATACTATACTAGGAGACAAATCAATGACCAAAAATCATTTAAAGACAATAGAAACAGCCCTAACCGGTTTGGCTCAGTGGATAGAGCATTGGCCTGTAGACTGAAATGTCCCAGGTTCGATTCCGGTCAAGGGCATGTACCCATGTACCTTGGTTGTGGGCACATCCCCAGTAGGGGGTGTGCAGGAGGCAGCTAATCAATGTTTCTCTCTCATCGATGTTTCTAACTCTCTATCCCTCTCCCTTCCTCTCTGTAAAAAGTCAATAAAATATATTTTTAAAAAAATTTATAAAGACAATAGAAACAGATCCAAAGAATACAAATCCTATTCACATATGGGAGTTATCAAATACACACTTTATTTTTTAAATTTTGTATTTTAATCATAGTTTACATTCAACACTATTTTGTATTATTTTAAGATGTCCAGCATAGTGGCTAGACATCATATACTTTACACAGTGATCTTCTGATATTTCAGTTAAACACCTGGCACCGTGCATATTTATTATGATACTAGAGGCCTGGTGCACAAAATTCCTGCACGGATAGGGTCCCTAGGCCTGGCTGGTGATCAGGGCTTACCTGTGGGGCGACTGGTGGGACGATGGGGGCGGGGGGTCCGCTGGCACCAGCCTTGACTGGCCTGGGGCCTGCAGACTGGGGGCACCTCCTGCGTTGAGCATCTGCCCCTTGGTGATCAGTGCACATCATAGCCACCAGTCATTCTGCCATTCGGTCAATTTGCATATTAGGCTTTTATTATATAGGATTTTTTACCATATTCCCTGTACTCTACTCCACGTCCCTGTGACTATTTTGTAACTAACAATTAATAATTCTTAATCCATTTACCTTTTACAGTGGGTCCTCCAATGCCTCTCTACTCTGGCAACCATCATTCTGTTCTTTGTATTTTTGAATCTGTTTCTAGTTTGTTGTTGATTTTGTTCTTTAGATTCCACATATAAGTGAAATCATATGGCATTTGTCTTTTTTCTGTCTAATTTATTTCACTTAGCATAATACCCTCTAGGTCCATTCATGCTATTTCAAATAGTAAGATTTAATCCATTTTGATAGCCAAGTTATTACTACCAAGTCCATTGTATATACATATATGTGCATAAGTTGTATATATGTACCACATGAGAGATATTGACCTATATTTCTCTTTCTTAATGTTATCTTTATCTGATTTTGTAATCAGGGTAATGCTGGCCTTGTAAAATGAGCAGGGTAGTCTTTTCTCTCCTTTTGAATTTCTTGAAATAGTTTGAGAAGGATAGGTGTTAGCTCTTCTGTGAATGTTTGGTAGGATTTATCTGAGAAATTATCCAGTCAGGGTTTCTGTTTGTTGGGAGTTTTTTTATTTTTTTTTTTTTTTATTACTGCTTCAATTTCATTGGTTGTGATCAGTTTGTTCAAATTTTCTATTTCTTCTTAATTTAGTCTCAGAAGATTGTATGTTTTTATGAATTTACCCATTTCTTTCAGATTGTCCAATGTGTTGCCATATAATTGTTTGTAGCATTTTCTTATAATCCTTTGTATTTCTAGGGTGTCAATTGTCACTTCTCTTTCATTTCTAATTTTATTTATTTGGATTATCTCTCTCTTTTTCTTGATGAATCTGGTAAAATGTTTATCAATCTTATTTATCTTTTTAAAAAAACAGCTCTTGGTTTCATTGATCTTTTATGTTTGTTTTTGTTTTGTTTTGTTTGTTTTTTACTCTATTTTCTTTATTACCACTCTGATCTTTATTATTTCCTTCCTTCTGTTCACTTTGGGCTTTGTTTGTTGTTCTTTTTCTAGTTCCTTTAAGTGTAAAGTTTGATTGTTTTTTTTGAGATTTTTCTTGTTTTTTGAAGGAGGCCTGTAATGCTATGAAGTTCCCTCTTAGGACTGCTTTTGCTGAGTCCCATAAATTATGGATTGTTGTGTTCTCATTATCATTTGTTTCAATGTATCTTTTGATTTCTTCCTTGATCCCACTTTTAACCCATTCATTATTTAGTAACATGTTATTTAGCCTCTATATGTTTATGTGTTTTTCTTTTTCTTGTAATTGGTTTCTAGTTTCATTCTATTGTGATTAGAGAAGATGCTTAGTATGGTTTCAAACTTTTTAAATTTATTAAGATTTGTTTTATGACCTAACATATAGTCTACTCTGGAAAATGCTCCATGTGTACTTGAAAAGAATGTATGTTCTGCTAATTCAGGATGAAATGCTCTAAAAATATCAATTAAATCCATCTGGTCTAATGTGTCATGTAAGGTCCCTCTTTCCTTGTTGATTTTCTGTCTGGAATACCTATCCATTGATGTCAATGGGGTGCAAAATCCCCTACTATGATGGTATTACTATCTATCTCTCCCTTTATACCCATTAATATTTGCTTTATATACTTAGATGCTCTTATGTTAGGTGCATAAATGTCTATAAAGTCTATATCTTCTTGTTGTATTGATCCCTTTATCATTCTTTATCTCTTATTATTGCCTTATTTAAAGTCTATTTTGTCTGGTGTAAATATTGCTATCTCAGTTTTTTGTCTGTTTGTTTGTTTTTCATCTTAATTTGCATGAAATGATCTTATGTAAATATAAAATTGTAGTGCTGGAAGAGAGAAAGAGATTGGCAGAGACAATATTTGAAGAGAGTTTCAAACTGACGAAAGGCTTAAGACAAAGATACAAAAAAACAATAAATCCAGGATGGACAAACACATGTAAACTACAGCAAGGTACACCATAATAACACTGCCGAAAACCATAGACAGAGATAAAAATAACCAAATGGGAAAAAGACACATTATCTTTGAGGAGAACAATAAGGCTAACAGATGAATTCTTAAGACAAATTATAGCATCCTAGGTGCAAAATACCCCTTTCAAACTAGAAATTTAAATATTGTCTTTCAACATTGAAGATAAAATTTACTAATTTTTCATTTATTTTTTATTTTGCTTCTTTTTTATTATAAAATAAAGTACAGATACAGAAACCATCCAAAACAAATGTATAGCTTAATAAATTATTTAAAGGTTTAACCACTCTAGAAAAGAAAACCTTGCCAGCCATTCAGAAACATCTCTTTATGTGCTATCTCAATTGCAATGTGCTACCTTCCCTAAGAGCAACCATTGCCTTTTTATCACACTTTTATTGCAATCTCTTATCTTTATATTTTGGTTATCCAAATGTGCATTTCTAGACTTCTGTATTTTAAAATGTTTGTTATATCATAACTACACAGGGAGTTCTTCAGGCAGAAGAAAAGTGAGGCTAATTAACAGCAAAAAATTATACAAAAGAAAAGTAAGGAAAAATGTGTCCTAAGTAATAAAATAGTAATATGCAAATTGACCATACCTCGGATACACCAACCAGCCATGCCCACCAGCCACGCCCACCAGCCAATCAGAGCAAGTATGCAAATAAACCCAACCAAGATGGCTACAGCCACAGAGAGCAGGAGGGAGGCTTGGGTTTCCCAGGCAACAGAGGAAGCCAAGCTTTCTGCCTGCCCTTGCCTGCCTAAGCCTCCACTCAAGGCTACAAAGTTTCAATTATACAAGGTAAACAAATCCAAACAGAAATGGCTGCCAGCCACAGAGCGAGCAGTAGGCTTGGCTCCGCTCCAGGCTAGAAAGTTTCAATTGTAGAAGGTAAATAAATTCCAGATACCAGGGCCTCCACTTGGGTCACCAGGAGGTGTGGCTGGCCTGCAAACCATCACAGGCCCCTCGCTCAGGCTGCCCCACGCCCCAAGGGAACCCCCCACCCTGATCTGGGACACCCTTCAGGGCAAACCAGCTGGCCCCCACCCATGCAGCAGGCCTCTATCCTATCTAATAAAAGAGTAATATGCAGATTGACCATCAATCCAACACACAATATGGCTGCCCCCATGTGGTCAAAGATCCTGCCCCCATGTGGACACAAGATGGCCACCACAAGATGGCCAGCAGGAGAGGGCAGTTGGGAGGCACCATGCCTGCAAGGGAGGGCAGTTGAGAGGGACCAGGCCTGCAAGGGAGGGCAGTTGGAGGTGATCAACCCTTCAGGGGAGGGCAGTTAGGGGTGATCAGGCTGGCAGAGGAGGGAAGTTGGGGGCAAACAGGCTGGCAGGGGAGCAGTTAGGCATCAATCAGGCTGGCAGTGGAGTGGTTAGGGGGTGATCAGGCTGGCAGGCAGAAGCGGTTAGGGGCAATCAGGAAGGCTGGCAGGCTAGCAGTTGGGAGCCAGCAGTCCTGGATTGTGAGAGGGATGTCTGACTTCCCATTTAGGCCCAATCCCGGCCTAAACGGGCAGTCAGACATCCCTCAAGAGGTCCCAGATTGGAGAGGGTTCAGGCTGGGCTGAGAGACACCCCCCCTCCATGCACAAATTTCGTGCACCAGGCCTCTAGTATGTAAATAAAACTAAATAAATATTGACTCTCTAAAATAGTGTTAATAATGTCTTATGGGGTTTTAAAAATATATATGTATATATATGACAATAATATAGCATAAAAATCAGAAATAATACCTGGCTGGTGTGGCTCAGTGGTTGAGCATCGAAGAAGGAGATCACAATTTCATTCCCAGTCAGAGCACATGCCCAGGTTGTGGGCTCTATCCCCAATGTGGGGCATGCAGGAGGAGGCCAATCAATGATTCTCTCTCATCATTGATGTTTCTATCTCTTCCTCTTCTTTCCTCTCTGAAATCAATTAAAAAAATACATATTTTAAGTCAGGAAGAAGAATTGATAATAAAAGTACTATTTTATATTTTAACTAGAGGCCTGGTGCATGAAAATTTATGCACTTGGGGGGTCCCTCAGCCTGGCCTGTGCCTTCTTGCAGTCTGAGAGCCCTCAGGGGATGTCCACCTGATGACTTAGGCCTGCTCCCCGCAGTCTAAGCTTCAGTCTGGCCTCCCTCTGCGGGAGGTGACCAGCAGGCCAATTGGGGACCAGCGCCAGCCAGCAAGCGGCCAGCCCTGCCCCCCAATCACCCCTCCACTGCCGCTGGTCACGGCCAATCTCCCCCTTCCTCCCGCATTGTCATCCCCTCCCTCTGCCTGCTGGCACCCGCCTTGGCTGGCCTGGTGCCACCTGCTCACTGTCCCCCGCCCCCCCTCCCCCAAATGGTCGTTCCACTGTTTGGTCGATTTGTATATTAGGCTTTTATTATATAGGATAAATCCAGGATAATGTTAAATCTCTAAGGTAGCCTCTGAAAGAATGCAAAAGATTATAGAGCTGTCAAGATGTGTGAAAAATCTGAAGTAATAAAACCTACTTGATTAACCTGAAAGAAAGGAGAAAAAGAAGAACATAAAATGAATGGGATAAATTGGAAAAAGTATAGTAAGATGGTAAAATTAAACTCAAATGTTATAGCAATTATATTAAATGGAAACAATTTTAAAAGTATATTGTCAGATGTATTTAAAAAATAGCAACACCCAATAATACAATGCTTGCAAAAGTAACATCTTAAATATAAAGACACAGAAAGAATAAAAGTGAAAGAATGGAGAAAGACATACCTCACAGCCCCTAGCCAAAGGGAGCAGGCGTTGTTATACTAATATCAAACAAAGTAAAATGTAAGAGTCAATCTACTAGGATGATGATAGTCTCAAATTGGTAGTGTTTTAAAGGAGAAATAGGCAAATCCACAAACACAGTGAAAACTTTTTTTAATGGTCATGGGGGATATGTTTTCATTGATTCTTAGGAGAGAAAGAGAAAAACATTAATGTGAAAGAGAAACATGGATTGGTTGCCTCCTGCATGCACCCCTAGCAGGAATTGAACCAAAAACCTGTGTATGTGCCCTGACTGGAATCAAACCCACATCCTTTCTTTAGTGTATGGAACGATGCTCCAACCAACTGAACCACCTGGCCAGGCACAGTGGAAGCTTTTAAAAATATTTTTCATGGAAACCAATAAAAAAAAATAGTGAGAAAAAATTAGACATGATCCCTGTCTGTGTTGAACTTGCATTAGAGTGAGGAAGACAGATAGTAATCAAATAAGCACATGAATGACTATTGCAAGTTAGCTGCGTGTTTGGAAGGAAAGGAAGACAGTTCTATGACAGTGTACATGACCTGGGTTGAGGGAACCAAAAAAGGCTTTATGAGAAAGTGACGCTTGATCTCAGACTTGAGACATCTCGGATCTGAAAAATGAGTAATGGGTAATTAGGGGAGTGGAAGTAAAAGCATGGAGTAAAGAGTCAGACATCTGGCATCATGGCATCTGCAAAAACCCTGTGGCAGGAGGAAGCATTTGAGTTTGAGGAACTGAAAGGAAGCCTGAGTGACGAAGGCCCTGTGTATGAAGGAAAGTAGCTCAGACCCAGGCTGGAGAGGTGGGCACAGGCAGAACACTGAGTATTTTGTAAGCCATATTAAAGTTCTTCGGCTTTAGCCAGAGAGCAATGGTAAGACAATTAAGAATATTAAGAAAGGTTTATATTATTATAGGATTTATGCTTGAAAAAGATTATTCTAGCTGTGGCATGAGAAGGGACTGTGGAAGGTAAGAATCAACAGAGGATAAACAACTCAGTAGTTTTTACCAAATGAAGAATGATAGTGTAAACAGTAGAGATGGAGAGGAGTCAGGTTCAAGAGACACTGAAGAAGTCAGATCACCAGGACTTGGTGAAAGATTCTACAATGACTGAGGGCAAGGGAGACATCAAGGGTCTCTTTTCAGGTTTTTGCTTGTTTAATGACAGTGATGATATTCTCTGAAATTAAAAACACCAGAAGAGGGTCAGGATTTGAGGAAAAATTATAAATTCAGTTTTCGACATATTGAGATTGAGGTGTTTTTTTGTTTTTTTTTCCCCCCTGTTAGAGATAGTTTTATAGAATTGTCTTATCGAGGCTCCTTATTGATTTTTCTTTGTGGAGTTTGGTTTGCTTTATTTACTTTTCTTACCTCCTTCAGTTTAACATTTCAAAAATGCAATTGTAGGCCCTGACTGTGGCTATTTATCATGTCATTGCATCAAAATATTGACGCTTGCCTAGTTTGAACCTTCCCAGGGAGTAACGCAAACAAGAGAGAAGATGGAAAATTTATTGTGATCCCAGGAGTGCTTGCAGGATGCTGGACACTGACCCCAGTTAGAGTCCAAATGTGTCAGGGAACTTTCCTGGATCTGGTTGTCAAAGGCCAGCAAATGTGGCAGGGTTGCTTTTCTTGAAGATGCTGCACAAGGGTGAGCAAGCGAAATTTAGGGGACTTGGCTCCCAGTACACAGGGCCGTTTCAGAGAAACACTAACGAGCTCTCGCCGCATTGAAAATTAAACCTGCCAATGATATGAATCAGGTGCTGTGTGAAGGAGAGGCCAATCAACTCTCCCAAAGCAATTTCCTGCTGGAGACCCAGGATGGGAGATGCCATCTCCCTTGCTCCAGGGTGGTTGAGATCCTGTTGGCAAGTTGTTTTGAAATTTTTTTCCATGAGAAAGAACACAGTGGAGAGGATAGCCTGTACAGTCAATTCACATCCAGAAAAAGAGAACATGTATTCATGGCGCTCTCTCTCTCTCTCTCTCTCTCTCTCTCTTCTCTCTCTCTCTTTCCCTCTCTCTCTCTCTCTCCCTTTCAATATTGACCTTACAAAAATGTATCAGGCCCTTTTTTCCCCAACAGATATTCTTCCCTCCTTCTGCCCCATATGTCCTTTTTTTAAAAAGTTATCTTTATTTTTGAAAGTATTGCAGATGTTCATTTTTTTTTCTCCCATTGACCCCTTCCACCCTGCACCCACCCATCCCAGGCCTTCACTACACTATTGTCTGTGTCCACTCCCATTATGTCCTTTAATTCCAAGGGAGGGGGTTGCTTAACTTAAAAGAAGAAACTGAATTTCTATCTATTAAGGTCTGGTAAGAAATTTGATTATGGTATCTATATATATAAAAAGCCAGAGACCAGAACGATTGGAACAACCAGTTGCTATGACACCCACTGTGGCCAGTGAACTGGCCCTATGGGGGGGGATAGCCAGCCCGCCCCCGATGGGCCCCCACCACCCCATTGGCCTGCAGCCCCTCCCCATGGCCAGTCCCGCCCCTGATCGCCCCTTCTTAACCCAATAGGGGCAGAGCTGGCTGGCCAACCTCCTTCAGCCCCTCCCCCAGGCTGGCCCCACCCCCAATGGGCCCCCACAACCCCAATTGGCCTGTGGCCCCTCCCCCAACCAGCTCCTCCCCCGATTGCCCCCCCCTACACTAATCAGGGGTGGTGCTGGCTGGCCAACCTCCCACATCCCCTCTCCCAGCTGCTGACCCCTGATTGGACCCCCTCAACCCATTTGAGGGTGGGGCCCGCCAGCCAATAGCCTGTGGCCCCTCCCCCCAGCCAGCCTGGCCAACCTCCTGCCATCTCCTCCTCCCAACAGGCCAGGCCCCAATCCACCTCGATAAGGGCTGGGCGGGCTGGATCCCACCCATGCATGAATTCCTGCACTGGGCCTCTAGTAAGGAAATAAAGTCCCAGAGGGGAAGTGTCCTGGTAAAACTCACATGGTTTGTATCTCAGAACTCATCTCATACATTTTCTTCAGAGAAAATAGCCAAGAGCTCGAGCCAGTTTTTATTCTAACAGACTGATCTGGCATGTAACAGAGAGAAAGTCTCAAATGACAGCACTGGGAAGAACTATTCTACATGAAGTCCCCCTCTCCCCCAATGGGGTCTGGGCTTTGAGTGTGCTTCAGCCACTTTTATTTCCGTTTTAGATTCCTGCAGATTCTGTAATTAGGAGAAAGCCATCAGGTTCTTGAATAATTGCTGAGTGGAATTGAGGGGACTGAGAGAAGGGAAGTATCTTAGAGCACTTAGAAAGGTGTCTGAACTAGCGCCTTGCTTTGGCCCCCTCCTACACACTGAAAACTGAGTATTAAGCTCTTGAGCTGATGGACAAAGGTCTTGGACTTGAGTCTTTTGCTTTCATGTTGGCAAGCTTTGATTTTGTTTCCTTTCCTTTAAGAGAACACTTGCTTACTCCCCATGTGGCTCCAAACTATATACTGAGAAACATGGGCCAAGTTCACCTTTTAATAATTTATCATGTTGCTTGTTCTTGAATTTGATGGATGAAACAAATGACCTAGAGTTTGTGATTAATGAAACCCCATTTCCACTCCAACCCCAAATCATTAACCAGTGATTTCCACTTGTGCCTGTCATGTTAAAACTGGAGTTAAGATGGTGATCTCAGTTGCAATGCTGTCATTCATTCTGAACAATTATTTGGTAGAATAGCCTTGGTTTTCCCACCTGGAAAATGAACTAAATGTTGATGATACAGGTAAAATGACCTTAAGGAAACGGCTGGAGGCTGTGACATATGACCTAGTGTATTTTATAATGGAGAGCTTTACCTACCAAAGAGAAGAGCTATCAGCTGCTCACGGCATATCTGGTAATTTATTATTAATGAGTGCTAAAATTCCAGCATTGCAGGAAGCTTCAAGCATCATTAGGACACTGCATTTTACTTTTGTAGTATTCGATAGCTTTTTTTCACTGTAACTTGCATGGGAAGTAAGAGAGCACAGATGAACAATTTTAACAAATATAGGACAGCAGAAGACATATTGCAGGCTCTGTCACCTGTTGTTAATTGCATAATCAACTTGAACTTTTATCAGAACCTAGAATTTCCTGGACGTAGACAATGCACCATATACCTCCTTCTCACCAGTGCCTTTTAGCACCACTCATGAGGCAAGAGTCAGGAACCACTGACTTTACTTAGCACTTTTATGTTTAAAAAAATTAAAGAATTCACTTTTTTTTTTTTTTTTTTACTTTCAACATAATTGAGAAGAAAACATTTGTGTATAATTTCAGGCAGTGAAGATGCTTCTATTCAATTAAATTTCCTGTGAATTAGAAGGAGGAAGTCCTTTCGATGGCACCGAAGAGATCTCTTCCCTAGAGGCTTTAAACAGTCATGTCTCACAGAGGGCCCTTTGCTTTGTAAGCAGCTCTTGGAGGTAAGGACCCCCTGCTTCCTTACAAGCTAAAGTATCTAAGGCAAGCCCAGTTAACGTATTATAGAAGCAAAACTGTGCTAACCCCAGTTTTGCTGGAGAAACCAGAATGCTGGAGAAAACATAGACTATATCACCTGGGGCACAAATGGAAGGACTTCCCTTTTGAATACATCACAAGCTCCCATTCTACATCTCCAGCCTGTGACTTCTGTCTTCAAAATTGGTGTGCCTTGAGGATGGCTGTGTCCGAAGATGCTAACAGTCAGCAGGAACAAAGACATGGGTCTTGGTCTGTCTCCTTTTCTTTCCCATGCTTGCCCTTTCGTTAGTTGGTGTTGTGAGAACAAGCAAGTTTGAATGGCATATTTTTAAATGGATGGAGAATGCAAGGACAAAAGCTCCCCTTAAACACGATGCAACTGGCAGATGTTAAAGATGGAGGAAGGAGATATCTAGCATGTATACACTCATTATTAATAGTTTACAGCTGAGCAATTGCGTATTTATTTTGAAGTCTTCTGACCTTACTGAGTTTTCCTTTATGCAGTCCAAGCATGTGCAACAAACATTTTTTATCTAACTACAGCTGGCAACGTATTTTTTTCCCCAATCTGCAGGGACCTTGGCTGTGTGGTAACAATCAGCAGGAACAAGGACATCAGGGGTCTGGTTCTTCTCTCTATTATTTTCCATTCCTGCCCTTTGTTGTTTGGCTTCAGGTTTTTGGATGCTGAGAAAGGACTCTAGATGCCTCATATTTTCCACCCATTAATCAATACTAATCCTAAAAAGCATGAGGCATAGACAGAAAAGGCCTCTTTCCTTCACTTACAAGACAAATCAGTGTTTATACGTGGAACCTGTTCCAAACAAATTAGAGGGGGAAAAAGAGAATGTACTACTTATTAAGCATAACGAAACCTCGCTATAAAAGCTCACAATTTGTTCTGAGTCAGTAAATGGATATTGTGACATTTGTTATCTGTATTATTGTCTAGTGAAGTATTTCTTTTTAAAAATATATATTTTATTGATTTCAGAGAGGAAGGGAGAGGGATAGAGAAATAGGAACATCAATGATGAGAGAGAATCATTGACAGCATGCCCCATACTGGGGATAGAGGCCACAACCTGGGTATGTGCCCTTGACCAGAATTGAACCCGGGACCCTTCAGTCCATAGGCCGACGCTCTATCTACTGAGCAAAACTGGCTAGGGCTGAAGTATTTCTTAAGAAGGCATTTAATGGAGGAGAAGTTCCTGAAGATGCTTGAGAGAAAGATTCTGGGGTCCAATAACTTCGGGGAGTGTTTCATACAAGTTTTCCCTCTTTGAGATTCATAATGTATAATGGAATTTTATAGCTTCTACAACTCCTCCTGTTAAAAACAAAACAAAACTATTATACTTTGTATAACTCAGCATATTTTTGATCACAGATCACATTTTTTAAAACTCATTTTTAAAATAATACCTAACTGAAAATAGCAAGTAAAATAAATGATCTATGAATTACAGTTTGAGAGCAGATCAGTACTCTGATTTTAAAGATAAGGTTTCCAACCCAAAGTCTGCTACTGATTTGTAGCACATCACAAACCAGCATCATACCCTGCTATACACCATCAATAACTTTCATTTTTAAATGTAAGTGAAAGTGAAAATTTATTGTTTTTATGATGTGTCAGGTGCTTTACTAAGTGCTTCATATGCCTTATCTCATTTATTCCTTTAAACTTGTGTTTACTTTTAAATAAGCCCAAGTAGTGCAAAAATATATTCTAATTACAAAAAAGTAAAGAAAGAAAGAAAGAAAGAAAATTCCTTTGAATTAAGTTGTAAGCATCTAGATCTTTTCCTGTGCATTTAAATAAAAAAATGTGTTCTTGCAAAAGTATATACATTTCTTATTATTTACATAAACAGAATCTTATTATGCATGTTTTTTTTCATTTTAAAGTGTGTGTTACAGATATTGCTGTCAGTATATGTGCATCTACCACATTCCTTTAAGTGGCATATGACATTTACAGTGTATATGTATCTCCAATTTTTATATGTAGATTTTAAGCTAATTTTCAAAATTTTCATCAATGTAAACAATTATTTCTACTTCTGTTTCTGGTAATATGACAGATAGCTATGTTTACATGATGCCCAAATTTAAACAACCAGAATGCTGGAGAAAACATAGAATGTATCACCTGGGGCATAAAGAAGGAATCCTTGGAGGTCAAAGACAAAGTGAAAACCTGCTAAGCAGAGATTGACAAAGTTATCTTTCTTTCTGAAGTTTTCTACTGAATTCAGGAAAATTTGAGCTACTGCTCAGTGAGATGCGGGAGTCAGGAGGTAAAACCTATTGTCCATACAAGGAGCTGAAGCCAATAGAAAATACCTACCATAACCCTGGCATCCAAAGGGATATGCCTTCAGTATAATAGTAAACAAGAAGTAAAACCTCATCCAGAAGGAAGAATAAATACACTTACCTGGCTCAAGCTGGGTGCTGGACAGAGCATGGGGTAATCACTTTTGTGAACTCAAAACCACAACCCTGACTTCATGTGGTTTTATAATATAGTTTAGTTTTATATTTCATAAAACCATATAAAGTAGACTCAGGTTAGTGATGCTTCTAGGCATATTATGCAAGCAAAACAAACCCAGAACGAATCCCAACCTTAAAGAATGCTCACTGATAATGTTATAAGAAAACTGATCAGCCTATAGTCAACATTCACAAAACACATAAGGAACCAAGACACCATAAGGGAAAACCAGCAGAAACAGTAAACAGGAGAATCAGACTTGCAAAGACTTCATGTATTGGAATTATCAGACATTCTAAGATTTTTCCAAAGACTATATTTAATGTTTTGAAAAATAAAGGGTAAGCTTGAGAATATGAACAAAAGATAGAAATTTTAAAACAAGAACAAAATATATTTGTAAAAGAATCACTAGAGAACTTATAGAATTAAGAGAAATAACAAATACACAAATTGAAAGTAATTAGGCAATATAAACAGCAGGTAAGACAGACACAGCTAAAGAGAGATTCATCTATTGGAAGATAAAGCTAAAAATGCTATACAGAATATAGTTCAGAGAGGTCAAGAAATAAAAAATATGAAAGAAAGGTTAAAGACGTGAAGGCTAGAGTAGGAATAGCTGATGTACATAATGATAATTTCAGAGGGCAATAATCAAAATAATGGGGAAAGGGAGATATTTGAAGAGATAATGACTGAGAATTTTCCCTAATTATTGGAAGACTCAAATACTCATTTTCAAGAAGGTCAATAATCACAAGTATGATTTTAAAAAGATAAAATTATATCTAAACATGTCATAGTGAAGCAAAACACCAAAGAAAAAGAGATTTTAAATAAACAGCCAGCAGGAAGACACAACAACCTACAAAGAAAAGGCAATTAGAATGGTGGCTAACTTCTTAAAAGCAACATTGGCAACAATGATTTCTTCATGCTGAGAGAATATAAACATCAACTTAGAATCTTATACTAAGGGAACAACCCTCAAGATTGAGATGAAATATAGGTATTTTATTTATTTATTTTTTTTTGCTTAACCATTCTTCCTATGTGCAACTTGCCTTGTCACAGAACAGCTGCTTCACCTCTAAGCATTGTCTCTGCATTCTGGGTAGGAAAAGGGAAAACAGAAAGGACTAGAAAACATGCAGTTGAGTCCACTTCTTTTTTCCTGGAAGTCCCATTCACACTTCCACGTACATCTTATTGCCTAGATTCCATCACATGGACCTCACTTATCTGCCAGGGAACTGAGACAATTGCCTCTCCCAATGAAATTTCATTTTGTTTGTAAAAAGGAAAAATACGGTGCATATTAAATAAGCCACTAATTAATGATTTTCATCCCAATCAAGAACAAAGCATGTTTTCTGTTCTCAAAAGATGCATAGTTTAGTGAGAGAGATAGACCTATAAAGAAGGTACATGTGCAATTCCAGACACATTTCTATGGTTCTCCCTATAAATTGAATGGAGAGGCTTCACTACTATCACTTTGGGTCTTTGTTCATTCACCATTCCACCAGTGAACCAACCGACTTTAGGGAGCACCTCCCATGCTAGGAATTACACTAGTTCAGGGGAATAAAGAAAAATCAAATGTGGTTCCCATTCTTATGACCCTAGTGGAAGATATCATGCAGAAAAAGATACACTGGTACAAGAAATTATTACAATACAAAGAAGGAAATAGGAATAAAAGTGGCTATTATGAGTTAAATTATGTCCCCCTCCCCCAATCATGCTGAAGTCTTACCCTCCCCCCAACCCCACCCAGTACCTTAGAATATGACCTTATTTGGAGATAGGGTCTTTTTAGAGGTAATCAAGTTAAACTTAGGTTATTAGGATGGACTCTATTATGACTGGTATTCCTATAAGAAGGGGGAATTGGGGCACAGACATGCACTGAGGGAAGGCAGTGTGAAGAGACAGGAAAAAGATGGCCAATTACAAACCAAGGAGATGGGGTGGGACAGCTGCCTCCCTCATAGCACTAAGTGGGAACCAATCCTGCCAACACCTTGATTTTGGATTTCTAGCCCGTGAAACAATCAAATTCTATTGCTTAAGCCACCCAGTCAGTGGTACTTTGTCATGTCAGCCCTAGCAAATTAATACAGAGGGAATGGTAAATTCTTTTGAATTTATCAAATGGAGAGTAAAAATGTTTTATAAAAGTCTTCATGGGTCATGTGAAGGTTGGGCTGTGGGATGAGTACACACTCACCGGGTTGAGTTAGAGAAGGAGGAGCGGCAGGGATTCCAGTCCAAAAGAATGTATTGGGTAGAGATTTGGAAGTATGATGAGGTGCAGCATGATCTGAGAAGCATTACAGCAGGACATAGGTTTTGGGGTAAAATGCCAAGAGAGAGGAGACTATAGTAGTAAAATGTCCAGATTAAGGACTTGGGATTTTACAAAAAGTATCTCTTTGAAAAATAAATATGAAGTAGAGAAGTCTTTAGAGCTAGTTTTTTTTTTATTGGATTGAGTCTGTTTCTGATTTCTTCAGTGCCATTTGAAGGAGCCTTCTTTATCAGTAAAATTTACCCCTCTAGTCTCCATGCATTCTATACAGCACCCACTGCACTTCCATACACACTGTGTTGAACTAATAGTTACAGATGGAAATATGGAGTGTGCACTCAGTGTGCAATGAAGCTATATAGCTTGGCATACTTCCTTGAAGTCAAGATCTGAGTCCTTCTGATACTATGTATTATTTTGATTCTGAGACCATTTAAGAGTTGGGCCTTTGCTCAAAGACATGAAATTAGTTAATGTAGACTATATTGTCTGAAAATAGGTTGATACAATTATGTCTTTTCAAATAATTGTGATATTCTTATACCTTTCTAATTTGAAATTTCTGCTCTGGTTACATGTTTCATTATGCAACTTAATTAAATCAAATACATGCAGGAAATATTAGAAGAGCAGTAGATATAGGCCTTGCATGTTCAAAACCAGATAATGAACACTCTAGTGTGTTTTGAAGTAGAAACTTTTCCAATTAAACCAGCTCCCTCTGCTCAATAGAATCCATCTAAATCAAATTTGATGACAGTACTTCCTACCTGTAATAAATGACTGTAAATAAGCAATCTAATTTGCAATGCCTGCAACATGAAATATAATTAACCTAGCTTCACCTTCATAATATTTGTCTCACCTTGAATCAGGGTTAACAAAATGGCCATTATTCATAAGAGACAGGATATGCAGTACATGTGCCATTTTTAATTTATTTTATGTATCCTCACCTGAGGATATGTTTATTGATTTGAGAGAGAGAGAGAGAGAGAGAGAGAGAGAGAGAGAGAGAAAGAGAAACATCCATGTGAGAAAGAAACATCAATCTGTTGCCTCCTGTATGTGCCCTGACCAGAGATCAAACCCACAACCTAGGTATGTGCCCTGACTGGGAATCGAACCCGCAACCTTTTGGTGTACAGGATGATGCCTAACCAACTGAGTCACACTGCCAGGGCCCGGCCCATTTTTGACTTGAAATATATTTGTCCATGGCAGCCATGTTGTGATTCTTAGGGTTTTGAGTTATTTCTTAGGTATTTTTAACTTAAATCATAACTATTTAAACCATAATCTAAACTACTACTATATGCCAGTTACATAAACTAAGTAGATTTCATGGTTTGGAAGCTAACCAATACCAGAATTCTTCTGATTATCATGAAAATGAAACCTGCATGGTAGGCCCTTTACTTATTTTGCACTATGGTGAACGTGTCTACCTACTCACCCACTGAGGTCCTGCGTAGAGGGGTGGGCACAGAATGAGGAGTCAGGGAAATCTAACTTACCTTCCAACTGGGCTGCACCGATAATTGTGGAGGAGAGTCCTAGGCCCTCCTTTTCCTGCATATCACTTCATCTGCCTTCCCTAAAATGATAGCAAATGCACTAGATGCTGAGAATAACAAAAAATGTTCTTTACTCAAGGGTTCAGTTCATAGGTGTAAGCAGGGTCTGTGCACCATGACACTATTGACATTTGGGACTGGTGAGTCATGGGTGTGGAGGGCTGTCCTGTACAGTTAGGATGCTTAGTAGTATCCTGGCCTCCACTACCCACTGGATGCCAGTAGCTCTCCTTCCCCTAATTATGACAACCAAATATATTTCCAAAGTTTACCAAGGATTCTTGAGGGTAAGAGCCTCTAGTTTAAAGCTAAAAGAATCAAGGGTGCAGTGGGGTGTTTTACTGCCTTTCTTTTGCACCACACAAGGAGGCCTAGATTTTGAGGGATTTCCCATGGATTCTTCCTCTTTCCCTTCCTAGACCACAATCCTCTCTTCTTGATGTCTTCTTTTTAATCCCCTTTTGTCTCAGTATCCTTACTTTCTCTGTTTCCCTGGACATGCTACTCAACCCTACAAAGATGATCAACACCAAGTCCATCCATATCTTGCCAATTTCACAGCCTCCATTGCATGAGGAATATCAAGTCTTTCTCCTTTCTCCTGGGTCTGCTGACTCTGCTGAGTGGAGGATTAAATTAATTTCTCTGTGTTTAAGGACCTGAGGGTGGGACAGGGAAACTTTCCCCTTTCTCCTTTAGTTCTTTTGTCTGGTTGAATAACTCAAATGACATACAGCAGATTAACAGGAGAAAATACAATTTTAATACATGCCCACAGGAAATTCATATAAGCATGGAAAGACTGTGAGCCAAAATGTGGTATACCAGGTATATGTAATTTTTGACTAAGGGGGTGGGGTTGATAGACAATTCACAGATAAATGAGAAAGAGTAAACATGTCTTTGTTTTCCTTGTGTCAGGTATTTATTAACATTTCCAGATTTAAGACAGGTAAGTTTTAGCCTGGTTGTGTTTATACTTTATATGTAATTTAGAATAGAGCTTTATAAACTTAACTAGAGGCCCCATGCACAAAATTTGTTCAAGGGGCTCACCCCCGCCCCCCCTGTGTTGGCCTCTGCCTTGGCCACTGCTGTTTTATCCCAAAGCTTGTCTGGTCTAATTAGCATATTGTGCTTTTATTATTATAGATATTATAAAACTTTTTCATGTTACAAAGTGCTTTATAAATATAACCTTTAATATCTGTATAATATTTTGTTAACAGTTGCTATTGGTTATATAACTATTTCCTACTGTTTTTCATTTTAGGCTGCATTAAACACTATGCTATTTTAAATGACATTAAGTTTTTATTAACACATTCTCAGAGTTGAATGCCAAAAGTGTAATTAGGAAGCTAGAGGTTATGAACATATTGATATCATTACAGTTAGCTAATTATTAATAATAGAAAAGAAGCAAAGGGAAGGCCAGTCATTATAGACATGCTTCCTGTAAAATATTGGGGGGAAGATGGAGACTGAACAACAACAACAACAAGAATAGACACATGTCCAGTAAAATTGGGGTGATATAAATAAGGTGTTCGCTGTCAATCATACGTGGGAATAGGATGGTTGACCAGAATGGGCATGGCCACTGTAAACACGTGGACGTTTTTGCAAGGCCTCCCAGAAACAAAGGGAATAAGGGGGAATCTAGGGAAGAGGTTTCTGCTCCGGTCTTCCCTGTCTGCCACACTGAATTCCTGTACGCTAAGGTAAACATGCGTAGGCTCCCTACCTGAAGCAAGTTTTCTATCGGAATTTCTTTAGACAGGTAAAGGAAGAGGTAAAAGAAACTATTTTTGATTTTTTTTTAACTTTAATTGTTTTCAGCTTAAAATAATTTGCATGTCAGGGTGGCACTTCCTGGGGAGACTCGCTCTGGACCCCCAAAGTGCTACTATTATGAGTTATTTTTTCTTTTCGTGTTTATCCCCTAAAACCTTTTATTATAGTGTATATCCAAGCTGCCATCATCTCTTTCTTGCCTGAACCCTTGCAACCTCCCTACTGTCATTGCTAAACTGTGCAGGGTGGAAGCAGTTTTTCCCCTTACTGATTATATAGGAAGAGTGAGCTTTCTGTAGCAAAAACCATAACTGTTTAAGACAGATTAAATGAGTTGCTTTAGGAAGGTAGAATTAGAAGTGCATTGACATTTATTCAGTTCCTACCTGTGGTAGATAATTAATATTTGCTATCTCCCCTAAGTCTGGAAATGTTAATAAATACCCGATACAAGGAAAACAAACTAAATAGCAGTCTGAAATAAAGGTGAATCTTTTGCTTAGTTCCAGTTCAGTGGGTCTCCCGGGGTAGAAATTGAAACACCAGATTAGTGTTGTCTTGCAGAAAAATAATGCAAGCCACACAGGTAATTTAAAATTTTCTGGTAGCTACATTTTAAAAGTTAAAATGAAACAGGTGAAATTAGTTTTTAATAATATATTTTATTTATTTAATTCAATATATTTGAAATATCACTATTTTAATATGTAACCAGTATAAAAATTATTGAGGTACTTACTTATTTTGTACTCAGTTTTTGAACTCCAGGGTGCATTTTATATTGAAGAAACATCTCAGTTTGAACTACCCCATTTCAAGTGCTCAGTAGGCATCAGTGACTAGCGGACACCACATTGAAGGGCACAGGGCGCAGTAATAAGCCAAGAGAAGAAAGTAACCAAATAAGCGAGTATCTGAGTTTGGCTTTCCGGGTGGCTCATGAGGCAAATTGCAAACACTTCTCTGGGATTGGTTGCCTTCAGTTTTTGAGATTCCAAAGCTAAGAAGCCTAGATACAAACAGTCTCATGTGAGTGTCCAAGGTTCCAGCCAGCCAAGGCCAATCAGTGGATGCACTTGGTTGCATATGTTTGAAACTTGGCAAGATTTCTCTTTGTCATCCAAACAAGTCTGCAATCTGCCCCAAAAGAGAATGGGAGTCTTTTCTTGCTTCATCAGCCACATTGACCTTTAGTTTGGATGAGTGTATACTTGATTATTCAAACAGGGATACTTTTGAAAGAGAAAGGAGGTACTCTTAATAATTGCCATGAGACAATAGGTATCATATAAGACTGTATCTGCTGACAAATCAGGACACATGGTCACCCAACCTGTAGTCGGTATTTTCACCTCTCAGAGTAACTTGGCTTATTGTCAGCAGGCACATGTTTCTCCAGGATCTATGTGACTCGATGAAGAGGAGCCTGCACCCAAAGCCCTAAATTTCTCCTACAGAATTCTAGTTCTCATCCTGAGAGCCCGCATCATAAAGGGTCTTTTATTCTCAGGTGTAATAACATGGCTTTAATTTGCAAGCTTCCTGTTTTGCAGTTTTCCATTTTGGGTCATACTTGAATTGGAGGTTTAAGGACAAGTGGCTGTTGTCAGCTAAATGAAGCTTCTTTTTGGCAGGGTCTCCCAAGGAAAGTAGAGGGCCAGTAAGCAAAGCTGTACATGCAGGCGGCCAGTCTCTCTCTGTCTCTGTCTCTCTCTCTGTCTCTCTCTGTCTCTGTCTCTGTCTCTCTCTCTCTCTCTCGCCTTTTCTCCTATACATAAAAAGAAGAATTAGATAGAGAACTCAGCTGTGACAGCTGAGGGAAATGTCTCATAAGAAGTAACAGATGGCTCAAAGCCACCTTCATTTCTGCATGAGAGGGAGAATGCCCATGGGGCTGGAAAATTGAAGGTTTGGAAACTAATTTTGTTTGACTCTTTAATCCATTTCAGACATGGGCTCCCAAATGGAAGATTAAAGGATTTTACTTTTGCTGCTGAGTAATTTGAGCTCAGAAAGGTAAAAGATATAGAAGTAGGATGACTGCCACGGAACAACAGGAGATTGAAGAGGAGGAACTTATCCTTATTAGCCCCAGGATAGTTGGATAAAATTCTCAAATTAGGATTTTGCTGGTATTGTTGTTTTTTATTAAGACTGGAGTGTTTTACAAAAATTGAAGACACTAGGTAACTGTATGAGATTTTATTTTCTGTAAAGCTACAGGCCAGATTACTCAAAGCAAAAAGGCATAGAGTAAGGTTTAGAGGTTAGTATATTACAACAAATGTAATAAAAAGTGCAAAGGGCTCAAGCCCATTCATTCATTCATCAAATTTTTTACTAAGCGCCTACTATGTAGTAGTGTTCTGTTTTGGATTCTGGGATCAGCTGTGAACAAAATGGAGAAGGATTCTGTCCTCTACATCACAGCAGCAAGAAATTGAAAATAAAGTAAACAAATAGTAACATAATTTCAGATGTGTATAGACATGAAAAGCAAACTTAAAAGGGTCTTGGAAGAAAGAATATGTAGGATGGAATGGTAGTACTTTAAATAGTGTGGTCAGGAAAGAGGTGGTACTTAAGCTGAAACCTGAATGGTAAGAAGGAGCCTTCTAGGTGGCAGGAAAAGCATATGCAAAGGCAGGTTGGCCCACTATGTGCCATGCATCATTTTAGGTACTAGGAATATGTGTGAACAAATTAGGCAAAATTCTTACCCTAATAGAGCTTATATTTTAACTAGAGGCCCAGTGCACGAAATTTGTGCATGGGGTGGGGGTGTGTGTCCCTCAGCCCAGCCTGCACCCTCTCCAATCTGGGACCCCTCAAGGGATTGGGCCTAAATGGGCAGTCGGACATCTCTCTCACAATCCAGGACTGCTGGCTCCCAACTGCTCACCTGCCTGCCTGATTGCCCCTAACCGCTTCTGCCTGCCAGCCTGATCACCCCCTAACCACTCCTCTGCCAGCCTGATCAACGCCTAACTGCTCCTCTGCCACCCCGATTGCCCCTAACTGCCCTCCCCTGCAGGCCTGTTCACCCCCTAACTGCTCCCCTGCTGGCCTGATTGATGCCTAATTGCTCCCCTACCGGCTTGATCGCCCCTTTCTGCCCTCCCCTGCTGGCCCGATTGATGCATAACTGCTCCCCTGCCAGCCTGATTGCTCCCAACTGCTCCCCTGCCAGCCCGATCATCCCCAACTGCCCTCCCCTACCGACCATTTGGTGGCGGCCATCTTGTGACAGCCATTTTGTGGTGGCCTTGTGATGACGTCGCGTGTGATGCCACCTAGGCTTTTATTATATAGGATGTCACTCCAATAAATTCAAAAATTTTTAAAAAGCTGATTTTATGTGGTCTAAAAAAAAGAATACATGTAACTTATTTGAGCAACAGCAAGGAGGACAATGTGGATAGAGTTAACCCCAGAAAAAGATAAGAACAACGTATAGTTAATAGCTAATACTTAATATTAAAAGATGATGGGTGCCTTGAATGTGGAGAGAATCTTCATATCCCCAAGCCATCATATGTCCTGCACAGAGAAATTCTTTCTCTGATAGTGGAAGGCCTATGTCTAGCTCTGGGAGATAATGCTCACTCCAGGTAATGTTCTTTTTGCTTGCTTTTGTGTTTTCCTCATCTACCTCAAATCCTACAATTCTCTCCAGATACTATAAACTACAGAATTTAATACATGTTGAGAGGTAGTTTGCTTCAATATTTTCTAAATTAATTCATTGATTTGTAAGAAAAGATTAAGGAAAGATTCCTTGATCAATACTGTAAGACTTCCTGGTTTCATCAATTATTAGTATGTTATTTAATCTTCAATTCTTTAGGGAATTTTCACATGTCTTTCTGTTATTGATTTCTATTTTAATTAATTGAGGGCAGAGAACATACAAAGTTTTAATATAGTCCACATTTTCAAATAAATATTTTACAAATATTTAAATTGCTTTATGACATTTAGTATGGTCTTAGTGGTTGTTCCATATGTACTTGAAAAGAATATTCTTTTATTAGGTGGACATTCTACAAATGTTATTTATATCATTTGGTTGGTAGTGTTGTTCAATTGTCTATGTTCTCAAAGATTTTCTACCTAGCTTCCTATCAATTAGTGAGAGAAATCTCCAGTTATAATTGTGGATATTTTTTTTCTCTTTTGAGTTTTATCAGCTATTTTCTTATATATTTTGAATCTCTACTATCCAAGCATACACCTTTATAACTATTAGACCCTCTTAATCAATATGTTGATCCTTTTGAAATATACTGTTTTATCCCTGAGAATATTCCTTGAAATAAACTTTAGTTGATGTTAGTATAATTGGGTTTTGCTTTATTGTCCAATCTAACAACTTCTGCTTTTTTAATTGGAGCATTTAGATAATTTAAATTTAATGTAATTTTTTGTATAGTTGGACTTAAATCTACCATCTTGACATTTAATTTATATTTTTCAATTGCTTCTTTGTTTTGTTTTACTATTCTGCTATGTTTTGAAAATGAATACTTTTTTATGATTCCATGTTATCTCCACTATTGTCTTATTAACTATAATTTAAAAAATTTTAACAATATTTCTTGGGTTATACTATTGATTTTTAAATTATCACTGCCTACCTTTAACTAATAGAGTACTAACTAATGTAGAGTATAAAATAGAGTGCTACCTAATGCATAGTATTAAAATCTTACAATGCAGTGCTTCTCCTTCCTGTCTTTTGTGTTATTGCTGTGATACATTTTTCTATGTATTTTAAACCCTTCAATATACTGCTATTAATTTTTCTTTAATAGTCCATAATCTCTTAAATAGATTAAACATGAGAAATATGTTTATATATACCCACATATTTCTGCCATTCTTCATTCTTTAATATAATCTACATTTTCAAATAAATAATACCATTTCTTTCTGCTTCTCTTTCTTGTACTGTAACATGCTGTCAATGAATTCTCTCAATTTTTTCTTGTTAAAAAGTCTTATTTTTTCTTAATATTCTTACTATAAAGATTTTTTTTTTGTTTTTTAATTACAATTGATATGCAATATTATATTAGTTTCTGGTGTACAACACAGTGATTAGGCATTGTATAACTTACTAAGTGATCACCCAATAAATCAGTACCAATCTGACACCATACATAGTTATTAAAATATTATTGACTATATTCCCTGTGACTATTCTGTAACTACCAGTTCGCACTTTTTAATCCCTTTATCTTTTTCAACCATACCCCCAACTTATCTCCTATCTGGCAACCATCAAAATGTTCTCTGAATCTATGAGTCTGTTTCTGGTCTGCTTGTTCATTTATTTTGCTCATTAGATCTGTTTTGGCTGGTGTTAGGTATTGCTGCCCCAGCTTTTTTTGTTTGTTTGTTTCCATTTTCATTAAATATATTTTTCTATCCCTGTACTTTCAGTTCATGTGTGTCCTTTGATCTGAAGTAAGTCGCTTGTAGATAACATATGTAAGGGTCTTGTTTTGTTATCCATTCAGCCTCCATATGTCTTTTGATTAGAGATTTAATGCATTTGCATTTAAAGTAATTGTTGATAGATGTGTATTTATTTCAATTTTATTATTCATATTTTTATTCTTATTTTTATTCTTCTTCTTAAAGAAGACCTTTTAACATTTCCTGTAATACTGGTTTGGTGATGATGAAGTCCTTTAGCTTTTTCTTGTCTGGGAAGCCCTTTATTTCTCCTTCAATTTTAAATGATAGCTTTGTTGGGTAAAATAGTCTTGGTTGTATGTCCTTGCTTTTCATCACTTTGAATATTTTTTTGCCAATCATTTCTGGCCTACAAAGTTTCTGTTGAGAAATCAGCTAACAGTCTTATGGGTGTTTTCTTATAGATAATTAACTGCTTTTCTCTTGCTGCTTTTAAGATTCTCTCTTTATTTTTAACCTTTGGCATTTTAATTATGATGTGTCTTAGTATGGTTCTCTTTGCATTAATCTTGTTTGAAACTCTTTTTCTTTCTGGACTTGTATTTCTATTTCCTTTACCAGGTTAGAGAAGTTTTCTGTCATTACTTTTTCACATAGATTTTCAATTCTTTGTTCTCTCTCTTCTCCTTGTCACACCTGCATGATGAAAATGTTGGTGTGCTTGAAGTTGTCCCAGGGCTCCTTATACTATCCTCTTTTTTTTTTTTTTGCATTCTTTTTCCCTTTTCTATTCTAATTTGGTGTTTTCTTCTTCCTTCTTTCTAAATCTCTGATCTGATATTCTGTTTCATCTACTCCACTGTTGATTACCTATAATGTATTTTTCATTTCAGTTAGCATTATCTTCCTTTCTGACTCATTCTTTTTTATGCTTTTATTTCTATTTTTGTTTTCTATCTGTTTGTAGATGTTCTCACTAAGTTCATCTGCTCTTCCCCTGAAATCATTGAGCATCTTTATAACGGATGTTTTGAACTCTGTATCTAGTGGATTGCTTATCTTCATTTCATTTAGTTCTTTTTCTAGAGTTTTGTTCTGTTCTTTTATTTGGGACACATTTCTTTGCCTTTTCATTTTGGCTTCCTCCCTGTGTTTGTTTCTATGTATTAGGTAGAGCTGCTATGTCTCCCAGGCTTGGGAGAGTGGCTTGATATAGTAGGTATCCTGTAGGGTCCAGTGGCACAGCCTTCCTGATCTCCCAAGCTGGGCACTCCATGCACACCCCCCACATGGGCCATGTATACCCTTCTGTGTAATTGAGCCTTGTTTGCTGTTGGCATCTCAATGGGAGGGTTTGACCCTCAGGCCAATTGGCTGCAAAGACTGGCTGTGACAACTGTGGAGGATCAGCCATACAAGGACAGACCTCATGAAACAGGACTTATTTCAGCAGGGCTGTGGTACCTGCTGAATATGCCCCTTGAGTGTGTCCCTTGTGGAGGAGGTTAGGTGGTGCTTTGACGTGGTCTGAAGCTGTCCACTGGTGCTCTGGCTCTGAGGACTCACAGGAGGTGCAGGCCAAGGTCAGCTGTGCCCTGACTAGGACAATCCAGAATGAGCTACAAAGTGATCTGCAGATGGATGCTACTTGTGCTGGGCTTGAAAGTATCCAGGACCAGGACCACGAGAGGCCAAAGATGTGAACTAAGACAAGCTGCTGATAGTTCCAGGCCTAGGACCACTTAATGAGAGGTACACAGCATACCAAGGCCAGATGCTACTTGTTTGATTTTAGGAAAATCTGAAATATGAGTCAAGACAAGCAATTTGTATGGAAAAAACACTGGAATGGCTTAGGTTGGGCCTGCAAGTTGGGTGAGGTGGGGGTCTCAGGGAATCACTAGGATGGGCAATCTGTGTTAGCCAGGCTGATAGAAACTCAACTATGGCACCCATCTGCTGGCTCAGTGGTGGGCAGGTCCAGCAAAGGAACAATGTGCCTCTGTCAGCACTTCTGTCTGGGAGAAAACTGCCCCTCTAGCCCTTGTCCCAATGTTAGACAACTGAGCCCCTCCCTTTATGTCCCTGGTGCCCCAACACTGGAACTCAGAGTGAGTGAGTCTAAGTCTATTTATGGGCCCTTTAAAAAGAATGCCCTGGGCTCCAGAAGCCCTCTATCTCATGTAGCAACAATCCAAACTATCTTTTACAGGAAGAAGTTTTGAGGATTTCTCTCCCTGGCTCTGGAACCCTAGGCTGGGGGGCCTCGTGTGGGGTTTGGACCCCTTGCTCCTCAGGAGGGACCTTTGCATCTGAGGTATCCCCTTCCAATTTTTTTTTTTTTCTGCCATGTGTGGGTGTGGGACCAGCCCTTCTGAGTCTTCACCCCTCCCACTCATCTGATGTGGCTTCTTCTTTATATCCTTAGTTGTAGGACTTCGGTTAAGATAGATTTCAGGTGGTTCTGAATGATGGTTGTTCTATAGTTGTAATTTTGATGCGGTTGTACAAGGATTCAAGTACCACATTCACCTATGCCACCATCTTGATTAGGACCTCTCTTATTTTTCTTAATTTTTGAAAGATTTTTTTCTGGGTATAGAATTGTAATTATATATATTTTGGAACTTCTCAGTAACTATCTCTTGAAATATTTCTCCTGTCCTAGTTCTTGCTCCTCTATATTTGTTAATCCAATCACAAATGTTAGTTCTTTTTGTAAACTGTATTTTATATATCTGTATACCCTTCTGCATTTGTCATCCTCCTTTCTCTCTGTGCTTCAATCTAAATTTTCCTTCACTTACCTGTTTCAGTTTATTAACTCTCTCTTTTAGTCTGTTTAATATTTTGTTATAGCTATCAACTAAGTTATTAACCTAAGATACTGTACTTTTCAAACCCAATATTTCTATCAGATTCTTTATTTAAATATTCCAATTTTCTATTCTCCAGCTTGTTATCAGTTTTCTCAAAAAATATCTACTATGGTTAATTTGAGGTCTCTTTCAGATAACTCCCAACACCTGGGTTGCCTGTGGAGCAATTTCTATTATTTCCTTTTTATTTCTTGATTTTTAGCCATCTGGTCCTGTCTCCAGGTTATGCTCAGTAATTTTCAACTAAATAACTTGCATCTCCAATGAAAAAACCAGAGGCTCTTATGGTATCATTTTCTTCCATAAAAGCTTTACCGTTCTTCTGGAAGGCAACTAGAGTAGAATTCATTTGGGGATTGAGAAAAATCAAGGTTGAATTTCAGTTTTTGTGAGCATTTGGCTATTTTCAGTTTGCTTTTACTCTCAACATGTAGTTCTTCATGGGTCTCAGTTCAAAGAACAGAATTTTACCATTGCCTCTCATGTTTGGTTGGGACATGAACTCCAATTTATGTCTCTCCCGCAGCATGATATTAACAAAAGTTTGTTGGCTTTCTAACCTCTTTTGTGTGTCATTCTATTTGTCTTCTAATCCTTCCACGCTGCACAGTTTAGCAATGGCAACATGTTTCAAGGGGAAAAGCAAAAGAAAATGTCAGCTTGTTTTATTGCATTTTTTTCCTTTCCAGAATATTTACCCCCTAACTCCTTTTTCCCTTAATTGTGTCCTAATGCATTCAATTTGCTACATTTTAGTATTTGTCCAGATTTGCTTAATGTTATTAGAGGGAGAATTGATTTGATATAAGCTACTCTAATTTTTTTAAATGTAGATAAATTATACTTCTAAATTTCTTTTACTTTTAAATATCATTTTGATTAAAAAATTAAATATCAAAGAATCATTTCATTTCTGCCAAGCAAAATAACAGCTTGAAGTTAGGACTCTTATTACTGGACAACCAGATTTTTAATAGAACACTACACTGTAGTCATGCTAGAAACCAGGTGATAGGAGGAAATAAATAAACCGGATCATATTACCAGACGTAGGATGTAGTTGAAACCAAAGGGAAAGGTGCTGGAAAACAATTTCTGCAATGCCAGTGTGGGTGTGTGTATGAGGAAAATAACTATTAATAGCCCATTTGTTTTTAGAAATATATATTTTTCATTCCAAAATATATGACCATTTATCATCAGGTAACACCATGATCTTCAAGTGTAACTTGGTAAAAGATGTTAACTGAAAGGCAGGTAATAGTAATCATTTTGTTTTTGCTGAAATTTTGAAAATCAGATGGCAGAATTGAGCAGCCTCTTTTCCTCAGCTGTTGAAAAATCACAGGTGCATTTGTTATATGAGAGACAGCACAACATGGTAGCATTGGTGGGAAGAGTTATTCTGTGCCCATTCTATAGTAAGAGCAGTTATGTGAAATGAGTGAATGAAGGATGAAATGAACAAACACAACCTTTAGACACTTTGCTTGGGTTCTCAACTTCCAACAAACCACTAACACATCCTCCCACATCGAAAATGCTAAACTGCCAGAAAGTGAGGCTGCAATTCACCAAGCAGGTGATACCACAGAGTATATGGGAGAAATCCAAAGGGAAGTAGAAAAATGAGAAGGATCTTGTTGTCACAGAAACTAGGTTCAAAGTTCCATGTTCTTAACTATGTGGTTTTAGTCATGTTTCCTGAGTTTTTGCTTTTTTATTTGCAAAACTAGAGGCCTGGTGCATGAAATTCGTGCATGAGAGGGGTCCCCTCAGCCCAGCCTGCACCCTCTTCAATCCGGGACCTCTCAGGGGATGTCTGGCAGTCGGACATCCCTCTCACAATCTGGGACCACTGGCTCCTAACTAACCCCACCCTGCCAGCCTGATCACCCCTAACTGTCTCTGTCTGCCAGCCTGATTGCCCCTAACTGCCCCCCCTGCTGGCCTGGTCATCCCCAATTGCCCCCCTACCAGCCTGGTAGCCCCCAACTTCCCCCCACCACCGGCCTGGTCACCCCCAACTGCCCCGCCCCCCCCCCACCTGGTTGCCCCATGCAGCCTGCTGTTCAGTTGTTATTGTGACGGAGTCCTGGACAATTTGCATATTCCTTTATTAGTAGTATAGATAAGAACAACAATATCTTCTTTGTAATGCTGTTGCACAGGTTAGAAATTTCCTAGCAAAATGACAGACATAAATAGGGTTCCAATAAATAATTGGTATCCTTGTTATCTCTTTCTCAAAACCTCCTGGATAATAATGTATAGCTAGTTAATTATTGTCATATAATCATTTGCATGGAAGACAATTTGCCTTAGAGACTCTTTCAGAATGAACTTTCAATTTTTATATTACAAGAGCCATCTGAAATCAGCAAAGGGTGAGATAATTATTTCACTAAAAGAATTTATAATAATTATCCCAGGAGCTATTAGTAATTTCTCATGGGGAAATAAAACAATTAAACACTATAAGGTTGAGAAATAAAGGAAATCAAACAAAGTATAGCCTTTTTCATTATGATTTGTATTCCATTTATTTGGATACAGGATTTCAATGTAGGCTTAGTTCTTTGTCATCAGTGATTAAAAAAACAAAATTAATTGTGGTACTATGACCTTGACACTGATCAGTGTGCTGTTTCTGGTACCACAACTTCAACAATTATTCATGAACAAGAACCTCTACTTTATTACTTTACCACACTATCCATCACTTCCTTCATGTCCTCAATTCACTGGGTTTAGAATCCACAGCCCATAATTATAATCACTCTGTCTTTCACTCAATTTCCTTGCCACTTCCCCTTCCATTATGAAGGTGTGGCAAAACCTAAACTTTCTCATTGTTGACCCATTTCTCTTTGTAGAAAAAGCTGAGTTTTCTATGCTTGCCCTAACTACTCCCTCTCCACTCATTCTCTCTTAAGCCCATTCCAATCAGGCTACTGGGAATACCACTCTTCTTAAATTGTTCCTATCAAAGGCACGAAACCAGTAGTAAACTCTACATCCTTATCTTAATCAGCAACATTTGATGCAGGTGATAATGCCCTACTTAAAAATAAAACTCTTTAAAATTGGTTACAGAGATACATAATTGCCTAGTTTGTCTCAGATTTCACAGGTGGCTACTCTTCAGTCTCTTCTCGTGGGTCTTTTCTTCTCTTGCTTTCTGAATTTTGCAGCGCACTGGGGCAAATCCTCAGACTCCTCTTAATGCATATTCACTCCCTTGATGTTCACATCCAAACTATGGCTTTAAATAGCATCTATATATTTCATCAAGTTTAAGGTTCTGTGATAGGCTGAATAATGGTCCTCACGGACATCCAGGTCCTAATCCTTAGACTCTGAAAATGCTACCTTAATGGCAGAGGACTTTGCAAATGTGATTAAGTTTAGGATATCCTTATGGGAAGGTTGTCCAAGATATTCTGGTTTGCCCTAAAGTAATTACAAGTATTTTTATAAAAGGGAAGCGAAGGGAGATTTAAGTATAGAGATAGAAGGCAATGTGGTGACTCAAGCGAGATGCTCTGCTTTTGGTTTTGACAGTGAAGGAAGGGACTACAAACCAAGGAATGCAAGTATTACAGCTCTAAGAGCTGGAAAAGACAAGGAAATGAATTCTCCCTTAGAGCCTCTGTAGGAATGGATGGGGCTTTGGTTTCAATCCAGTGAGACTATTTGGACTTTCTTACCTATAGAACTATAAAAGTATAAATTTCTGTTGTTTGAAGCCATAAAGTTTGTGGCAATTTATTACAGCAGCAATAGGAAACTGATACAGACATACTATTTTTTTACATTTTGACATCTTTGAGATAAAAATGCATCTAACAATCATGGCATCTTAGAATTGCTATCCGTCAGATGCAAGTTTTGATGTAGTTGGAATAGTTTAGCAGTGTTAAGTACATTCACATTATTCTGCAACCAATCTCCAGAACTCTTTACAGCTTGCAAAACTGCAACTGTAGGTCTATTTAACAACAATGCTCCATTGCTCTCTTCTCATCCCCTGACACCCACCCTTTTACTTTCTGTCTCTATGAATTTGTCTACTCTAGGTACTTCATATAAGTAGAATCACATTCTTTTTGCCTTTTTGTGACTGGTTTATTTCGCTTAGCATATTATCATCAAAGTTCATCCATGTTGTAGCATGCGCCAGAATTTCCTTTTTGAGGCTGAACAATATTCTATTTTATATATGCCACATTTTGTTTATTCATTCATCTATCAGTGGACCTCTGGGATTGCTACTGCTATGGCTTTTCATCATGCTTGGAATAAAAGGTGAAGTCCTTCCAATATATGATCTGACCATATATGATCTGACCACTGCCATCGCTTTGAGCTCTTTGCCTATTAAGCTCCTCCTCACCATGCCCCAGCCACAGCAGGCTCCATCACACCTGTGCTGTTTCTTTTTCTGCCAGCACCCCAGGACTCCTCTCTGAGTGGTGCATGTGGTTCCTCCCCCACTTCCCTCAGGGCTCCCTTTAAAAGTTCCTTTCTGAGACAGCACTTCCTTAACCACCTCATCTAAACCAGCACTGTTCTGCCTACCCTGCCATGGCATTGTGCCAGTTCATTTTCTTCCATAGCATTTACTGCCTGACATTATTTGTGTTTTTGTAAGTTTATTTATTATCTGTGTCCCAACCAGAATAAAACTCGAAGAGGGCAGGGATTTTTTTCTTATTAAGTGTTGCATCCTGAGTGCTTAAGATAAGACATAGCACGTAGTATATAAATTCAATAAATGCCCTAGAATATGAAATGAAGTAGAGGAGATCAAATCCAGCAATTAACTTTGGAGTATTTTTAAAAATTAAAATACTTAAAAAATTAAAATACTGTACTTCTTAGAGCAGTTTTAGATTTATAGAAAAATTGCACAGAAAATATCGTTTCCATATACTCCTTTCCTCTTTCCAGTTCCCCCTGTTTGTGACATTTTGCATTAGTGTGGTGCATTGGTGACAACTAAGGAACCAATATTAACACTGTTAACTTAAGAAACATACAAACCCATAGAGAATCATGACCAGAGTTTATATGAGCCAAAAGTGATAACATATGTTGGGAAGCAAGATTTCAAAAGTTCAGGAGAACGCAGTTCTGCAGTTTAATTTATATACTCCGAGTGAAGGAGGGAATGTAGGGAAGAATACAGGAAGGCTGTTGAAAGCAAGGTAGGTGGGGACTAGATTACAGGATAGTTAACAAGATTATGTGTTCTCTTGAGGGTAGCATCCTAGGGGTCTGAAAACAATATTTCAAGTTGTGTCAATTTAAAAGCCCAAGCCCTGACCGATATGGCTCAGTTGATTGGGCATTGTCCCATACACCAAGAGGTCTCTGGTTTGATTCCCGGTCAAGGCACATACCTGGGTTGTGGGCTCAATCCCCAATGGGGGCGTGCAGGAGGCAGCCTATTGATGATTCTCTCTCATCAATGTTTCTCTCTCTCCCTCTATCTTCCTCTCTTCCTCTATAATCAATAAAAACATATTTTTAAAAATACCAAAATAATAACAAAAAATAAAAGCCCCAAAACAATGCACAGGGTTTGCTTAAGGCAAAGAGAGACCTTTTACTAAAGATGTAATATACCTGGGGGCATGACTACCCACCTTGACCTGCCCAGTTATGAATTTATGATCAGATCACCTTGTGAGGTTGCTTTCAGTCACTGGACTTGTCAGATTTATTATAGAGCTCCTTTTTTTAAAAAAAAAATTATTATTATTTTTTTATTGTCTAAAGTTTCACATATGTCTTCTTTTTCCCCAATTGACCCCCCCTCCCCCCAGCCATTCATCCCGGGCAAGCCCCCACCGCCACAGTGTCTGTGTCCATTGGTTATGCTAATATGCATGCATACAAGTCCTTTGGTTGCTCTCTAACCCCACCCCCACCCCTCCCCTTTGTCTCTGGATCTATTCTTGTTCATTAAATTATGTTGATCATTATATCCCACATATGAGTGAGATCATGTGATGCTGGTCTTTCTCCGACTGGCTTATTTTGCTTAGCATAATGCTCTCCAGTTCCATCCATGCTGCTGCAAATGGTAAGAATTCCTTCTTTTTTTTTTTTACAGCAGCATAGTATTCCATTGTGTAGATGTACCACAGTTTTTTAATCCACCCATCTGCTGGTGGGCACTTAGGCTGTTTCCAAATCTTAGCTATTGTAAATTGTGCTGCTATGAACATAGGGGTGCATATGTCCTTTCTGATTGGTGTTTCTGGTTTCTTGAGATATAGAACTCCTTTTTCATCCACATTATATTATTACTAGAGGCCTGATGCACGAAATTCCTGCTAGGACCTTGGCCCCAGCCCCCCTCACCACTGCTGTGGCCAAGAGCCTCTGCCACCTCTGCCATGGCCCCTGCCCACTGCAGCTTTGTCTGGAAGGAAGGACATCCCAGGAAGGACGTCCAGTTTAATTAGCTTGTTACGCTTTTATTATTATAGACTAGAGGCCCGATGCACGAATTTGTGCACAGGTGGGGTCCTTTGGCCTGGCCAGCAATTGAGGCATATCAGGGGGCTGACTAGCAAGGAGGAGGGACCCGGGAGGTTGGTCAGACAGCCCCCCAATCAGGGCCTATGAGGAGGGTGTCAGCCAGCCGGGGGGAGGGGCCGGAGGAGGTTGGCTGGCAGGGGGGAGGTTGGTTGTGGGAGCACACTGACCACTAGGGGGCAGCTCCTGCATTGAGCGTCTGCCCCCTGGTGGTCAGTGAGCATCATAGCAACTGGTCAATGGTTTTGTTCTGGTTGTTTGGTCATAACAGTCGCTTAGGCTTTTATATATAGATTAACTAATATCTATAGTTCACCTCAGGGTTCACTCTTTGTGTTATACAGTTCTACAGGTTTTGACAAATGGGTAATGCCATGTATCCACCATTATAGTAGCATATAGAATAGTTTCCCTACCCTAATAATTTCCTATGCTCCACCTATGCACCCCAGCCTTTGGCAATCACTGGAGTATTCTGATTTTATATAACTCAATGATTGGACTCTTCCCAGGACAAAAATGAGAAAGCCCACACTGGAGTTTTCTGCTGCTCCTGACACATTACCTTCATGTTTAATTTCTTACTTTTCTACGCTATTTAAGGAACTGCAACACATTTCTTGGGTTAAAAAAAGGGGGTGGAGGAGAAACCTACCTAACAATATTTCATCTTGTACTCCTTTCATAAAAATTGCTGGGTTCCTAATTATTCCCCAGCTGAGATCTTGGAGGCTGTGTCTGAAAGTCCTGATTAATTGGGGGCTCACTGGGAAATAGTTTCTCACATAGATTCATTTTCTCTCTTTAGGATTCTCCCCACTCTCACATCCCTCCCTCCCTTTCTTGTCTTCATTTTCTAACAGGGTTGAGTTATTTAGATTTCTAAATCTGTTTTTATGCAATGTCACCTTAATTAAGAAACAGCCACAAGGAAATTGATTTTTTTCCCCATCAGTCCTGGGGGAAGACAGTGCCTAAACCTTGCCAAGTGGCAGATGCTCTAATATTGCTCTTGGGGGCTGGGATAGGGAACAGGGAGAGCTACCAAAGGGCAGAGCATCTTTCTGTGGGGATGGGGCAGAGGGACTGCTACGTGAATGACTTGTCTTTCCTACTAAGGAGCCAATCTCTAGTATTCTCTTTACTCCTGGACCACCTGTGAAGGCAGCCAAAATGTGGCAGCAGGAAGTAAAGCTTTGTGGTCTTCAGCTTGGCTCCTGGGAGTTCCTTTCTACTCTACTTATATGACCACTGGCATTGGATCATTTACTTAGCTTTCAATACTAGGTTATCTCCTTGGAGAAATCTGACTCAGTTCCTATGCATAATAGACACTTAAAATTTTGTTACAAATTCACAGCTATTGCTAAATGCAGAGAAGTCTTCTTAATTCTAAGGAAGAAGATAATGTATTCTAGAGAGTAAATGATTTATGTTCATTGTATAAACCAAGTTCATAAGAATGGTTTGTTTCCCAGAATTGCTTGCCATTTCCCATTCACATAATTCTTTTTTTTCCACAGATGTTTTCTATGTGCTCATGGGCTGACGTGAGTGTTGCTATTGCTCTCTTCTTCCTCTTTCTCTGTGAAGTCTTCTCTGTGGTTCTAGGATGAGTCAGTCACTCTGTTTAATCTCCCCATAATTCTTTATACATCATTTTAATGTAACATTTTTACTCCTCTAGTAAGTGACACGTTCTCTCTTAAAAGCAAGGAATTCATCTAAAGCTCTGAAATCCATAGTTAGGTGCTCAAGAAATTGTTAATTGAGGGAATGAATTTAGATCTTTTAAACATAGCGTAGTCAGAGTCCTGGCTTAAGTGTCAGCTGTTGACCCTCTGTCTGGAGAACCCAGCCCACCACAGGCTGTTTTCATTTGGACTGAGACTCTCTGGGGAAAGAATTAGTACCGTAAGACTCATTCCTGGAAAGACCTCATCTCTCCTGCCTCCAGGCCTCTGCACATGCTCTGCACATGTGCTGCCTGAAACTCTCCCAGCGCTACAGAGCGAGTTTCATTTACAGTTCAGGCTGAGTTTAACTAGCACTTCCCTAGGAAGCCTTGCCACCCAGGCTGTCATCCCCCTTGTTTTTCCTCCCAAAGCCCCCTGGTTTCTACATCAGTCTCTACATCATGCTAGTTACTTGTCCAATGTCTGTCCTATCTGCTTGTAAATTTCATGAAGTCAAGACCATCTCTGTGTTTTTTTATACAGTTTACCCCCTGAAATCTGACTCAGTTCCTATGCACAATAGACACTTAAAAATATTTGTTACACAAATAAGTGGGTATGTGCAAATGCCTACCCAATGCTCCATTTCAGTGATTCATAAGCACATCAAATTGGATATGTTTGCAAACTTTTGATTTCCCCTTTGAAATCTGTTCTTTGACTTCCTCATCTGAGTAAATGCATCAACATCCACCCAGTTACTCAAGGCAGAACCTTGGTAGTTGACCATAATAATAATAATTCTTCTTCTTCTCCTCCTCCTCCTCCCCCTCCTTCTTTACTGTGCCTCCACATTGAACATATCAGCAAATCCTTCTTATGCTAAAATACATCTTCCATTTTCTTATAATTATCACCAGTGTCACCATCCTTCTCCAAGCCACTGTTATCTCTCATTTGGAAGACTACAACTTGCTTCCTGACTGCTGCTCCTACTAGCACGCTTGCTCCCCTCTAATTGCTAATTGTCTGCTAATTCCCAGCATAGCAGTCAAGTTGATCTTTGTAAGATGTAAAGAAAAGTATGCCATTGCTTTGCTCTTTCATGGCTACCCTGGTACAGCCCTCAAATCCAAGTATAGCTTGGCCACTTCTTACTGCTCCAATCCTACCCCCTAACATTCTGCCTCTCTCTCTTTCAGCTCTAGCCACACTCAATCCAAGTTTACTTCAGGCCATCAAATGTGCCGTGCTTTTTTCCTTATGGCCTTTGCTATTCCCTTTGCCTGGAAAACTCTTCACCCAGTTCCTTCATGGTTTGTTTCCGTCTCACCCTTTGGGTCTCCATTTAAAGGTCATTTCCTGAATGAAGCCAACTCCTGACAACTCCATCAACTCTTGTTCTTTATCACAACATTTTTTTATTCTTAACACTTCATGTTGATAGTTTCCCATTTATTAACTTTTCACTCCTTTACTGTCAGTCTGTGTACTAGAATATAAGTTCCATGATGCTTCTTTTGTACATAACTACACCCTGAGCCTGTTTTAGTGCTCGGCAAATAATAGGTATTCAATAAACATTTGCTGACTGAGAGAACAGACAAATGATTGAATAAAGCTCAGAGACAGTGGATGGGGATGGAGTGGAAGGGTGGTTTTGAGGACAGTACAGGGTCTGTCACAAGAAGCAGCAGGGGCTCTGGTCACCATCAGCCTCAGTGTGGACATTTGCCACAGTTGGCCTCTCTGGTGGGCAGTGAAAGCCACATTCTTGCCTCAGGCAGAGCAGAGGCAAAAGCCACACCGTGGAAGGCTGTATACACTGGGTTCCCATTGGCCCTCAGTTAGTTGTTTAAACCCTTAGGTGGTGCCATATGGGAAGACTTTGGACCTGGCTAGGACACTTTTGAGAAGAATTTGAGAGTGTGTGAGGCTAGAGCTAGAAAAATGCCATTTTGTGAGAGTTGTGGCTAGGGAAGGGAGTTTTTTAGTTACCTATGTCTTTTAAGCCTTGTCTCTCAATTGGTTATTTATTTGGGATTTGATTTCTATCTTCAGGACTTTATCACAGGAAGTGTTAATAATCACTTGTATCAATAGTGGTGGAAGATGAGGACTCTGGGAGTTAAAACCTCAGTCACACGGGTGGCAGTGGTTACCATTTTATGAAGTCACTTTAGAAGTACATTAAAAAGCAGACACAAAAGATCATTGAGCCATGTTCCAGCTGTTGTAGAAACCCTTCAGGTATTTATGTCAATGAGTATATTAGCAGTCTTAATAGGTCACAGGTGGCTGCATTTTACTTTTTAAAGCATACTTACCAAGCGATCCAATATAAGTATACGTTTGGGCCAAATTCTCATCCTTTATGACTCTGTGGGGACATGAATTCATTAGTGAAAAGGCACAGAGTTTTTTAAAAGGAAAAATCATCCACCAGTTAGTGAGTTTATTAAGAACTCTATATTTTGTTTCCAGTCTGTTCACTGTCAAATTATCTCCTCAGTAGGGCTGGCTCTCCTCAGGGCCAGTGTTCCTTATAGTCATACCCAACATGAGTCCCAGGTGAGTAAATGTGATCACAGCAAACCAGCACGGATTCGTCTTGTCCGATATCCAGCTTCTTCAGGCTTCCTCTCCCTCCAGAGCTGAGGCGACTTAGGCCCGTAGCAGATTCAGACATTTCCCAGCACCCACTCCCTGCCTCAAAGGCACGTGTTCCTCCAGCCCAGCTCGGACCTGGTATGCAGGCCCCTCTGCCTTTTACCTCAGAGCTAGTCTCTACCTCCTGTGCCTGCTCTGAGAATCCTGCTTCTCCTCCATCCATACTGTCTGAGTTTCTGCACTGGAAATCTGATGCTACTGTTCCCTCTTTTCAAAATGTTTTTCTTCTTAAAAACAACAACAACAACATTTTATTGTGGCAAAATATACATAACATAAACTTTACCATTTTAACCATTTTAAAATGCACAGTACATTTGCATTGTAAATTCATTTACATTGTTCAGCAACCATCACTATTATCCACCTCCAGAAATTTCTCATCATCTCAAACTGAAACTCTGTACCCATGAAACACTGACTCCGCAGTACCCCTGCCCACAGCCCTGTGGCCCCTGCTCAGCTTGCTGGCTATTGCCTCTTGTATAGAGTCTGGCCTTGCCTGCCAACTCCGTGCCCCCTAGCCACAGGGACTACAGTCTTATTTTTGAACTTTGACCTAGGAGGTGAAGCCCTGCTACTTGCTCACAAAATGTTCATATATTCTGTGTGCCTGCACCTCTGAGTATCACTTCATACCTCAGCCTTCACTGCCTTTCTCTGCCTGTCTCTCATATTTCCCTTCCATGTTGCTTTGAGCACCAACTTCACAACACAGTCTTCCTACTCCCAAGGCCTCCTTCCTGTGTCTGCGGCTTATTCCCAACCCTCTGAATCTGAGAGGCTGTACTTCTCAGCACCTGTAGCTGAACCCATCTCCCTGCTCCCCATTCTAAGTCCTTGTCCCTCCCAGCATGCTCTTCCCCAGCCTACCTGGGAGGCAAGAGAACATTGCCATCCGTACATGGCACATGGAGACAAAGCCACTGGCTCTGCAACCTTTAGAAGTATAAGGCTCTCAGCCTCCTTAGGAGTATATAGACCCAAATGCAGAATGATTAGCAAAAGAAATGACAAAGCACTGAATGAGGAAAACAGTCAGCACTCCTGGCACACAAATGAGGTGAGTTTTAAAGGACTGAATGACCCAATATGAAATCTTATTCTATATAAAGATTTGAAAGACTGACTTCAAAAGTCATCAGTCCCATTTCCCCAGGCACTCCACAACACTGTGTGACATGTGAATATTTTCAAAAAACGCCAACACGGACAAGAATTAAATCCATCTTCTTGTGTCCCATTGTACCTGAGCAGGTTAGATTCTTAAAACCTACAGTTGATCCCTGTTGAGCCCTAGTCAATTTGGCTCAGTGGATAGAGCTTCAGCCTGCGAACTGAAGGGTCCTGGGTTTGATTCCGGTCAAGGGCTCGATCCCCAATAGGGGGTATGCAGAAGGCAGCCAATCAATGATTCTTTCTCATAATTTATGTTTCTATCTCTCCCTCTCCCTTCCTCTCTGAAATCAATAAAAATATGTTAAAAAAAACCTACAGTTGATCCTGAAGAAAACCTTGTTCGTCTAATGCACGATATTCTTCTTCTCTTCTCTTAAAGACTGATTTAGCTAAAAAATTAATGTCTATACCATTTTAATAGAAAGTATTTTTAGAGGTCAGTGAAATATTACTGTGAGATTGCAAATAATGACCCAATTCCTCATCTCCTTCGATAGAAGTGACACATCTAAGACGTATCTCCCTGAGAAGAAAGATGAGGTGGAATTAGATATTCATAATAACTCTGTGAATTCTCAAGTACTTTATTTTCAGTAGTCCTTTAAAAATAGGACAAAGAGTCTATTTAAAAATAGCATTTGGGTTGTCTTTAACAGTCTAATCTCTTTGTCAAGTATCACTTTTGTTCAAAACAATGCAAAACAGGTACAGGGACCAAGACATCAGGCAGGTGAGTGAGAAGTTGAACACTGAATTTTCAGCTATAAGATGAATAAGGCCTGAGGATCTAATGTAAAGCATGGTGACTATAGTTGATAACACTGTATATGATTGAAACTTGCCAAGAAAGTAGAACTTAAATTTTATCACCAAAATAAAATAAAGTAAAATAAGATTTTTTTAAAAACGGAATTATATAGTATAGAAGCAGAATCAAGTAAGGTATAGAGTGTCTGTTCTGCTGAGCAGGAATCAGGGAAATAAAAATCTGACTAGACTCATACAAGAAACAGAGATGGTGAAAACAGTTGGAGAACAAATTGAAAGAAGAAAATGCATGCCTAGAATTGCGATTTAGTGATGCTCAGAAGGATTCTGTGGTTTGTTTGTACCGATGCCCATTTAGAAGGCCAAAGACCACCTTGGTGCTTAATTCAATAGCTGATAGCTTGTTCTAGGTGCCGGGGATCTGCTAACATGTGACAAAGAACAGGACAAAGGCTTTCTCAAAACTCATTTAGTTATAGAAAGGGTATTAGATTTTAATTTGCAAGACCTAAATTTAAGTTTTAAATCTACCACTTTTTAGACATGTGTTCGGAACAAATCACCTACCCTTTCTGAACTAATTTCTTCCTCTAAATAACAATAAAACCTGTTTCACAGAGTCTTTTAGGCATCAAGTGAGTTAGAAGGGCTTTGAGCACTGAAAATTATTCTATATTTATTAAATCTAGATTTTTCTAAAAGAAATGTCGTGTGGGCTTTTAAAAGAAAAATTGAGCCATTTATTCCATAGGAGATGTCAGCTGCATACAGAAAACGACGTCGAAGGAATTTGTATTTTCCTGTTCAGATCTGTTCAAGAATTCATGTCCTGTTTTTTCAGCTGCTAATAATGGAAATTTCTGCCAAATATGTAATAATGATACCAACTCTAAACCTTTGGTGGCTGCCACTTTAGCACAAAGCCAACACAGAGCCAAACGACATGGGCATCTGTGATATCAGTTCATTTTATCCCAGGCTTTCCTATGTAGACCTTCCCTGATCTGTCTTGTAAAGTTACAAAAAAAAAGAGAGTTAATTTCTTTCAAATTTTACTAACTCTTGCCTTTTCCAGAATGGTATGCAGTTAGAATTATACAATATAACTTTCAGACTAGCTCCTTTTACATAACTGACAGCATTTAAGATAGTTAATTAGGACTTGATACACACATTTGTCATTATGGCTGTTTAATATTCCATTGTATGCATATACCATTGTTTATTTACCCATTTACCTATTTAAAAACATATTGGTTGCTTTCAGTTTCTGGTGATTATGAAAAATGATGCCCAAAACATTCAGAAACAATTCAGTTTTAGTATATTTCCATCAACTGAAAAGATTTCCTTAAATTACTTGCTGTCAATCCCTGCTCTCTCCCTACTCCCTGTCAGTTTTACATTTTTTATAAGTTATTTATAAATGTAATCATCATAGTCTGGTGTGTCTGGATTCTTTCATTTAGAATTACATGTTTGAGGTTCATCCATGTTGTTGCATATATCAGTAACCTATTCCTTTTTATTGCTGTGTAACATTCCATTGCAAGGATTTACTGCATTTTTATGTAGTAAAAAATCATTCATCAGTTGATGGTTGTTGCAATTTTTTGTTGTTGTTATTATGAGTAATGCTACTATGACCAGGCTTTTATTTATTTTTTTTAATTTCTTTATTGATTAAGGTATTACATATGTGTCCTTATCCCCCCGTTGCCCCCCCCCAACCCCCCTACTCATGCCCTCACCCCCGTTGTCCATGTCCATTGGTTATGCTTATATGCATGCATACAAGTCCTTTGGTTGATCTCTCCCTCTTACCCCCACTCTCCCCTACCTTCCCTCTGAGGTTTGACAGTCTGATCGATGCTTCTCTGTATCTGGATCTGTTTTTGTTCATCAGTTTATGTTGTTCATTATATTCCATAAATGAGTGAGATCATGTGATATTTATCTTTCTCTGACTGGCTTATTTCGCTTAGCATAATGGTCTTCAGTTTCATCCATGCTGTTGCAAATGGTAAGAATTCCTTCTTTTTTACCACAGTGTAGTATTCCATCAAGCTTTTATATGGAAATATGTTCTCATTTCTCTTGAGTAGATATCTAGGAGCAGAATTACTGGACTGTTTTATAAGTTTCTATTTAACATTTTAAGAAACTATCAAACTGTTTCCCAAAGTGATCATACTATTTTATTCCTACCAGCAATGTATGAAGGTTTTACTTCCTCCACATCCTCACCAACACATGAAATATCCAGTGTTGTTTATTTTTAAGTAACTTATTGATTTTAGAGAGAGGGGAAGAGAGAAAGAGAGAAACATTGATTTTTGTTGTTCCACTATGTATGCCTTCATTGGTTGATTCCTGTATGTACCCTGACTGGAGATTGAACCTGCAGCCTTGGTGCTCTAACCAATCGAGCTACCAGGCTAGGGCTTGGAATATTCCGTCTTTTTTTAGGTTAGCCACTCTACTAGGTATGTAGTGGTATCTGTGATTTTAGTTTGCATTCCCAGATGACTGATGTACATAGAGCTTACTTTCATGTGTTTATTAGCCATTTGTCTTTCTTCTTTGGAGAAACGTATATTCAAATCATTTGTGCATTTTTTCAAGGCAGTTGTTTGTGTTCTTAATGAGTTGTAAAAATGTATTCTATATAAAAGCTCTTTAGCTCTGGCCAGGTAGCTCAGTTGGTTAGTGTGTTGTCCTGATACACCAAGGTTGCAGGTTTGATCTCTGGTCAGAGCACATACAAGAATCCACCAATTAATGCATAAATAAGTGGAACAACAAGTCAATGTTCTCTCTCTCTCTCAAATCAGATAGTCCTTTGCAAATATGTTCCCCCAGTCTGTTTTTTTTTGTTGTTTTTTTTTTTTTCATTTTCTTGGTGGTATCTAGTATCTGATGACTTTGCTAAACTCTATTATTAGTTCTATTAATCTTTTTGCTTAGACTCCTTAGGATTTTCTACATACAAGATAATTTCATATGCGAATGAAACATTCAGCTCTTCTTTTCTAATTTATATGCCTTTATTTATTTTTTCTTGCCTTACTTCACTGGCTGAAACTTCTAATGCAATGAATTTCCCCAATCTAAGGGAGAAAAAATGTAGTCCTTCACCTCTAAGTATGACATCAATTGTGGGTTATTTTAAATAGGTACCCTTTATTAAATTAAGTTCTCTTTTCTTCCTGGTGTGTTAGAAGTTATTAACATGCATGGGTGCTGGATTTACTATGTGGAAAGAGTTTTATGTAGTAACTCAGTTTCTTTACTTGATATAGATCTATTCAGATTTAATATTTCTTTATGTTATTTATAGTAATTTGTGTCTTTCTAGGAATTTGTAAATTAATTTTACTTAAATTGTTTAATTTATTAGCATAAAGTTGTTCATAATATTCCTTTATAAATATTTTAATTTCTTCATGATCTGTGTTAATGTGTCTCTTTCAATCTTGATTTTGTGCTAATTTCTGTCTACTCCCATCTTTCCTTGGTCAGGCTAGGTAAAGGTTTATCAATTTTGCTGATGTTTTCAAATAACCAAATTTAAGTGTAATTAAAATTCTATAGTGTTTTTCTGTTTTCTATTTTACTGACTTCTATTTAGGTCTTTATTATTCTTTTTCTCTACTCCCTTTGGGTTTGATTTGCTCTTCTTTTCTTAGCTTCTTATGATAGAAACTTAGATTATTGATTTTAGATCTTTCTTCCCTTTTAACATAACCATTTATAGCTGTAGGTTTCCCTCTAAGCACTATTTTAGCTGTGTCCCATACATTTTCATATGGTTTTATTGCCAATGGCTATGCGGTTCTTCCATGGAGTTGAAAAAAAAGCATTTCCAGGGATCCACGCTTGGAGGATGAGGTGTACTTATAAGATTTATTAGGGTAGAAATAAATAACTGCCCCCAGGTGCCTGGTGTTTCATCCATGATCAGATGGCTCAGCTCCATACTACTATGGAAGAAGTCCTGCCTTGTCTTCACCAAACCTTAAAGAAAGGCCAGGGTCCAGAAATTCTATGCCATTGGCCTGACATTGGCAGAGTGTAGTTAAGTTGAGTCCATGCCAAAGCTTAGTCCAGCTCAGTCTGTGCTCCTGTCCAGCTAGCCTAGTCTCTGTTCCGTGCTGGGCTTTTGCTGGCCCTGCGTTGCCTATGCTTGGGCCCTCATGACTGTTATGGGAGCCCCACTGGGAGCTGTGCTTGAGTCTGCTGTGGCTGGCAGTTCCACAAGGCTGAGAACATGCAAATAAACAGGGCGAGCACGTGCTACTGAGAGGGTTAAGCTTTGATTATATCACATCGGGCTTAGGAAAGAGCAGTTGGCTTTTAAACTAACCAATCTCTTTCCCAGTCCTTCATGGACTTGTGCTGGGCCCTCCCCCTAACCAATCCATTTCCTACATCTTCTAGGGTTATGTGTCCCTTATCCAATCTGATTCTTTTTCCCAATTTAGATTCTTTCCCTTGATGCTCACCATGTTAGCTCCTACTGAGCATGCCTCATAGTGGAAGGACCTATCCCTGGGCCATCTTGGCTTCTACTGGACTTGTGCCTAGCAGAGGAATTCCCCCCCTCTTTCCTCAATAATCCTGGTACTGACCAGATTGTTCCCTGAGGATATTCTTCCTGGGATTGCTCAGGGATTAAGTCCCGAGGGTGTAGGATGAGGCAGTACCCTGGGGAGGCTATGAATGTTACAGCTTTGCCGAAACCGGTTTGGCTCAGTGGACAGAGCGTCGGTCCGCGGACTGAAAGGTCCCAGGTTCAATTCCGGTCAAGGGCATGTACATTGGTTGCAGGCACATCCCTGGTAGGGGGTGTGCAGGAGGCAGCTGGTCGATGTTTCTCTCATCGATGTTTCTAGCTCTCTATCCCTCTCCCTTCCTCTCTGTAAAAAAATCAATAAAATATATTTTTTAAAAAAGAATGTTATAGCTTCCTCGTAAATCAGGCTTAATGTCTGATTCTCTTTGCTCCCTTCCTTTATCAATTATTAGCTAACTACCTATGGTAACAGTTTGTTCTCACTTTTTTAAAATATATTTTTATTCATTTCAAAGAGGAAGGGAGAGGGAGAGAGAGATAGAAACATCAATGATGAGAGAGAATCATTGATTGGCTGCCTCCTGCATGCCCCCCACTGGGGATTGAGCCCAAAACCTGGGCATATGCCCTGACCGGGAATCGAACCGGTGACCTCTTGGTTCCTGGGTTGACACTCAACCGCTGAGCTACACCCAGCTGGGCTTGTTCTCACTTTTTAATTAGTTTGCAATATTTTCTCATTTCTCTTGTGGTTTATTTTTGACCCACAGGTTACTTAGAAGTGTACTTTTTAAATTTCCAGATATTTGAGGATTTTCCAAATGTATCTGTATTATTGATTCTGATTTAGTTTTATTGTAGTCAAGCATACAAAACAAGCATTAAATGAAGGAGCCAGGATTTGAATCCTGTCCCTCTTTCCTTCTCTTCATGCTCTCTTCTACACATTTTTTTTCTGGTAACATTCTATGTTCCCCTTTCAGGTACATAGTGGTTCATAACAAGTTATCTGTCTCTTTTGTTAGGGCCCAGAGATCATGATAAACTCATTCACAGTTGTCAGTAATTGCTCATGGGCTGCCTTATATAAAGATATGGCCAAGAGTGGGATTATGTCTTATTCTTATTTTATCCCATTCGTACACATTATCTCTAACTGTATTGGTGGAGGGTCAAAAAGAGAAACACAAGATGAGGACTCAGGAGAGTGAATTTACTTTTGTTGTTGCTGTTAATGCAGTGTGTGTGGTGGCAGCCACCTGTGTATTATCAGCTAGATCTCCAATCTTGTCTGTCTGTCCAGGCCAAGGAGTAATATCCCTTTGGGATGTGAATTAACAGCCATCACATATCATTTTACAACAGTTTCCAGGAGGAGCACCAAAACTGATGTTGAAATTCTAGAAAGAATTGGCAAATAGATTGATTATACTAAAATCCTGTGTGAGTAACTGGAAAATAACATAGGGAAGGCACAGAGAAATTTTTCCTGAATGAGGATTTAGATAGATAGAGATTTTCTGTTCTGTGCCAAAATAGTTATCACCTCTTCAGCATGAAATGTCTCACTCACCAATAATCTCCATCAATGAATCCAGATTTTATTGTGTCACCAAATAATTACAAAGATATTTGCCCTTTTGTATACTGTGCCAATAGACAAAACACATAAGGAGAAGACTAGACTTTAAACTTAGCTAATTTGAACTACTTGGGGAATTTCAGAAATGTTACAAATAATTTTAGATACATTCAGCATTATTCCATTTTAATACTTTCCTAGAGCCACTATCTTTTTTTGATCCTTCAAAGTGATTAAATTTTGATCTTTTAGAAATGTTCCTTTCTCCTGAAAAGAATGATCTCTCATGGAAACAGCAGCAAATGTAAAAAGTGTGGGCATCTACAATTTCACAAAATGTGGAGAACTCTCAAGGTCTGTCCCTACGTTTTGTAATGATGGGAGCACTAGGGCAGAGGGCAGCATGAAAGGAGAGTTCACACCAAGAGGAATATAGAACAGAGTTCTGCACATTTCCACTCTCAGTCTCTATTTCACTGTGTTTGTGCCTGGTGGTAAAAGACAGAGAGTAAGATGTGGAAACAGAAAGGAGCTCGCTTGTGAGAAGACGAGAGCTTTCCTGGGATTCTTATGTAGGATACTAGCGTTCCCGTTGCAGGAAGAATCCTGCAATAGGGTTTCCTGCTGTACTCTCCCCCACTCCGCCCCCTCTTCTCCCTTCTCCCCCGCCCCACCTTCTCTGCCAGCCCACCTGCTTTTCTCCCTTCTCTGCCAGCCCGCCTGCTCTCCTTCCTTCTCCCCCGCCCCGCCTTCTCTGCCAGCCCGCCTGCTTTTCTCCCTTCTCCCCCGGCCCCGCCTCCACTCCTCCCTTCTCCTCCCCCCAGCTTGCTTGCTTCTCTGCAGCTTTGCTCCCTTCTGCAGCTCTTGGCTTCTTTCTACGCTGTCTTGATATGCAAATTAACTGCCATCTTGGTTGGGGTGATTTGCATACTCATCCTGATTGGCTGGTGGGCATGGCTTGGCTGGTGGGCATGGCTTGGGCATAGCGAAGGTGCAGTCAATTTGCATATTTGTCTATTATTAGGTAGGATAATATGTATATGGACACAGACACATTTTTTTTTTCATTGTAAAAGTCTCTGGAGTGTTGAAAGTCTTAAAAATTGGACTCAAATAACCAATGGTAATGCCTTTTTTCTCCATTTAATACCAAAGAAATTCTATTTACCTCAGGCCCAGAAAAGCTGTTTGCTTTTTCTCCTCTATCCCGACTCCCCTGTTCTTTATGCACATGACTATTGGTTGCTGGTCTTCCCAAGTGGTTCACCTGTACAGGTGTGTGGGTGTGTGTGGCCAGGGTAGGTAAGGGGCAAAGGCAAGGTAGGTTGGACATTTTCCATATCACAAGCATAAGTGCTTTCCTCTCCTTCCCACTATCAGGTCATGTTTCTGGGCAGGTGAACTATATTGGATTTTATTCTGATTTTCCAAACCCAACTGGAAAATTTCAATATAAATGCCTTTCTTCTATTTCAAGATGTCTAGAGGGTTACCTGACAAAATTAGATGTGAAACTAACCTCCCCAGGGGATCTTGCTTTCAATATTTTTAATTCTCTCTAGAATAATAAAGTATTAGAACATCTTTTAGATCAGCATGTTAATTTTGCCAATGAGAAAAATGAATGCCAGAAAGGCCAAGAGACTTTGTCAGGTCTCACAGCTGGTCCCTACCCAGAGGGAACTTGAATTTGCTTCTCTGGCTTCACAGAACAACATTCTCTCCACTCAGCTGTGCTGCCTCCTTAATGGATGCTAGCAGAATTTTCTGAAGAAAGGGGCCTTATATTTTTTATGGCTGTTTTAAAATGTTTTCTTTGCCCTGGACTGTGTGGCTCAGTTGCTTGGGTGTCATCTTGTGCACTGAAAGGTTGCTGGTTTGATTCCAGGTCAGGGCACATGCCCAGATTGCAAGCTTGATCTCTGATAGGGGGTGTGCAGGAGGCAGCCAACTGATGACTTGCTCGCACACCAATGTTTCTCTTTCTCTCTCCCTCTCCTTTTCTCTCTCTAAATATCAATAAAATTTTTTTGAAAAAGTTTCTTTAGCATTGTGCAATATTATGAGTTAGGGTTTGTACAGAAACATTATTTCCTATTATTAATTTATTTTTATCCTCATTTTGGACGTCATAAAACTGAAGAGCTGAGTTGCAGCAACTCCCATAGAGTCTGAAAAATACACCCAAGACTACTCTTCACAGGGCAAGTGCTCAATACAGGTTTTGACGGAGGAATGTGGCTCAAGCAAGAACTGTCGCTGCCTATTCACATTGAGCCCAAGAGCACAGCATCCCTTCTGACAATTAAACAATTCAACTCCCCTCCAAAAAAATAAACTGAGATTTAGATTGCCGAAAGCATTCATAGGCAATGGTGCTAAAACTGCCTGACACTAACACCACACTTTGATCATTCAGTCAAATCAAAGGGCGTTTATAAAGCATCTGTGTGAGGCTCCCTGCAGGGCCTTCTCTTTGTGTCTCTGGCATTCACACTTCCCTGCTTCTCTTCTGTGGCTCTGCCCAAGAAAACGCCCCAATGCATTGCAGCTCAGGACTGGTGTTATTCTTATCGCCACCAGAGCAGGAACCCCTTTGGTTCCTCTCCAGATGTTATTCAAAGTTCAAGAGTGAATTTACCTCACTGTAGAATCTGTGCTCCAATCCCAGCTTTCACAGGTTCTTAGAATCTACATGAAGCAAACCTTCGCCAGTCTGTCAGAGCTTTTAGGTCTGTTTTCTTCTTTCAAGATGCAGAGTGAACATTTAGAAGGGGTTTTAGGGAAGCAATTTACAGCCAGCCAAAAAGCTGAACAGGTTTATGATTTGCTTAAAAATAAATCATTTATTTTAGGCTTGGATTTTAGAAAGAAAGAAAATAAAGTCTTAGAATGGTTTTCTTCAAGTTTTCCATGACATTTTTTACATCAGGAAGGAAGATGTGTTGAAGACAAGATCGAGTTTCTAGAGAGAAGGGGAATCCAACACTGTTTTCCCTTGATTCACTTATGAGCTTACATTTTCCTAACCATATACACTAATTCCAGTTTATGACTCACTCAGACAATTTACTATGTTTAAGACTACATTAAATTCTTTTCACAATACTAGGTCAAATGTACATGCTATGTATACAGTTGGAAATTTTTCCTCACAGATCAAGATACGGATGTTGTATTTGTGTCCTCACAGATCAAGATATGGATGTTGTATTTGTGTCCTTGTTGCCATGGTGACTAGAAAAGGTTAAAGCCAAAGCCTCAGAAAACAGAGTGGCTGTGCAAAAAATATCATAAATGTATGTGTTTCCTAAAATATCCTTCCCCAATATGGATCAAAAAAGTCTCAGACCCACTGTCTTAAAATTAATTTTCCATTACTAGTCAGTAGGTTACTACCTAAGAATATTTTCAAAACAATCTCTTTCAACTCACTCCTTTTCTCTCTAAACTGTAATCTAATGTCCATTTATCTCAAAAGACAGACTATGAAAGTCCTGAGAAAAGTTTTGTTTTTTTCATATGGATGAGACATGCCAGTGAGAATAAAGTTTAATGAAGTTGTTTTCCTACTGAAGCACACTGTCTTTTTCAAATCTCCCCTTTAAATCCATTTACACAGGAATAATAAAATATTTTTTCCAGTTTGTTTAAGAACTTGGTAAATAAACTCGGGCAACACTGGACAGTGCCAAGCTGTTAAACATTTACTGGCTGTAAGAATTCAAACTTTTCTTTTTGTTGGCTGATGGCCATTGGGTCCCTGACTAACCTTCTTTATTTCCTCATATACTTTATTCTGTAAGATGAATTGTAAGGGTTTGTCCTCCAAAGTAACACTAAATAGTAGTAGAGAATGTAATTCTTGTAAGACCTAGAACCATCTCAGCACTGGATAAAAAACAAATCTCACATCCACACGTCTCTTTACTTACATTCCCAAGTGTGAAGAGAGGATGGGTGAAAAACCCTCATTAAGTAATTTTTCTGTCCTTGTTGCTCATAAGGACACCAGAAGAGGATTAACACATCCCTTGGTCTGTAAGCCCTGGCTTAATTTTTAACCTCCAACATAGCACCTAAATTCTCCACTACCCTTTACCTATTTCAAGATGCTTTCATGTAGGCAGTATAATAAAAACAAAATCATAGCAATATATTCAAGCATTTATTTCCTACCTTGATACCATCTCATATTTAATACTTAAAAATATACAATATATCAAACTCAATAACCTGGCCCTTCTTCTGCCATCTGGTGGAGAAAGAGAAAAGCAATAAATTTAAGTAATAAACCAAGAATTTCTTCACTGAATCCATAAATGCACCAGTCAGCAGATGTTTATGGGGCTATTATTTTTATTATTTGTTATTTATTCAAATAATACTTATCGAGGCATTTGGTATCATTAAGCACCATACTCTCTGAATTAGCCAAACTCAGTCCCTGTCCCTGGAAGGGCTGTGAAATATTACATTATGAAAAGCTCTCCTACAGTTTAGTTATTTTCTAACAATAAATTCAACACACAGGACAAGGCAGATACTCTTTAAAACTCTGAGGTTACTCATTTTAGTAGTAATATGCTTTATAATGATAATCTGACCCTAGGATGCTCATGCTTTTCTGAGCATATCAAATGAAGAGGAATAAAGGGGGAAGGGATGGTGGGGAAAGGAAAAACTTTATTATGCCTTACAAAGAAAAATAAAATAAAATTTTGGATGCATTTTTTAGTAAGATCTCTACATGAGAAAAAGCAACATTCCTGTGAGCTGTCTCCATTTTTACCCATTCCTAATTTACAGGCTCTGGAGAATAGGAATGTGATAATAGAGACGTGATAGCAATTATACCAACTGCCACAGATTTGAGGAAAGTGACAGCCTCCTCAAATTAGCTTGAACAAAATGACACTACAAGCCTCATATGAGTTGGCGCATGTATAGTCCAATCTGAGATCCCCTCTCCTTGCCAAAATCCACAGGGAAGAGGCAGCCGCAAATCATGTAGGAAATGCGGCTCTTCATGCCGATGGATTCTGGACGGAGGCACTTAAGGCGGAAGAACCACACTGTTTTATGTTAAAAAGGGCTATTGGCTTGGTCTATTGCAGATGCTCTTGTTGTTAAGGACACTGAAACCTTAGGAGGGCCCTTCATAATGTTCCAGAGAAAAAGCAGTGCTGATGGAACCAATGCACTCAAGTCACAGGGGCCCCTGGAGCGGGCTGTGGCACGCAGTAAGCCCCAGCCCTACTTCCTGCATCGTCCCTTCAGCCTCCTCCTGGCCCTAACCCAGGAGGAGCAGTCCGTCAGCAGTAATCCTCACGCTAAAAGAGGGGACACAGATTCCATTCTGAACACCTCTGATTATAGTGATAAATAGGCATATTTTGAATAGACAGGGATATGTGATGTTTTTCTAAACACAATGAAAATGTATATACTCCAAAGAAAGGCTTTAAAAATACACCCTGGGGGGCTTTTGTAGCTGCTTCCCCAATGTCTCTCCACAGATCCTGATCTGCTGAGGCACCTGACACCTGCAAATCTTTCCCCACCAGAGTGTCTGGAGGACCTGGAACCTCTGGAAAAGGAACTGGCAATCACCGGGACTCTGTAGAGGTTCCTGAAGATCCAGTTATGTCAGTCTAAACTCGTGTTTTGTTGAAATGGTTTCTACAGTATAAGCGCAGTGTACCCAGATGACAGCAAAATATCCCCAAACCCTCCTTATCACCAAAATAAAGGAGAAAAGTCAGCTGAATCCAAATACATTGGAATTATACCAAAGGAAGGATTTTGCTGGAAGAAAGCTAAAATACTCTGTGTTTTCTACATTTTAAATAAAAAATTTTAAAAATATAAGGGATCTATCTTTTGAATTTTGCCCAATAAATATTTAACTGAGTATCTAGAGGCCAGGCCGTGTGCTAGAATGTGGGGATAGCAACATGGAAGACGTGGAAAGCCAGACCTCTGGGAGCCTAGAGTCAGGCTCATTAGTTATGCTGATGATAGAAAGCTGGGAGAATTAAAGATTGGACAAAAGAATCAGGAGCAAAAACCGTGCAGATATTTATTGGGCTAAATTTAGCAAAGATATATGTGAAGTTCTGAACTAAGGATCAAAAAATATAATAATCTAGGAACGCCATTACAGAATAGCAAGATACGGCTTCACAACTATTTCATAAAAAATCTTAAAGGTTTGAGATGACCAATATAGGGTGACAATGTGATGTAGCTCCCCAAAAGCCAGTGCAGTGTTGGGGTGCACAATATAAATATACTGATCTAGGACAAATCGACAACCACCCTCCCCTATTCCGTTCAGGTTCTACTGAGATCAGAGCATTATATTCTCCACCGGACATGGCCTCTTAGTCGGACTTACACAAACCAGTGCATTTGTAAGAGCTCCATTGAGATGATGATAGGCTAGAAACTAGAAACTCTTCACCTGCATATGTTTCTTGAGTGCCCACTCCCTTTCAGTCACTGGAAGGTGCTGGTAAATGATGGGATAAATGAACAAAACACACATGCATATGACTGTTTAATAAAAACAGAAGATAAACAAATAGTTTATAAGATAATTTAACTGTTAAGTGTCACTTTAAAGACCACCCTAACCTGTCTCAGGAAGCACATTGGAAGGAACCTGGAGATGACACATTTAGCCCAGAAAGGGGAAGATGAAAGGGACACACAAATGTCTTATTAAAACACTATAGGCCCGGTGCACAACATTCATGTACGGGGGGGGGGGGGGGGGCAGGGGGGAGGTCAGAGAAGGGGGCTCCTCAGCCCAGCCTGCACCCTTTAGCAGTCCGGGAGCCCTCAGGGGATGTCCCATGGACAGCTTAGGCCCGCTCCCGCAGTCGGACAGCCTTAGCGCTGCCACGGAGGCGGGAGAGGCTCCACCGCCGCTGCACTTGCCAGCTGTCAGCCAGACTTGTGCGCGTCATAGTGACCGGTCTTTCCACCGTTCAGTTGATTTGCATATAACCCTTTTATTATATAGGATGACAAGGGATTTTCGGTAGGAGACTGACTAAATATAGTCCCTAAAGCCATGAATAGGACCAGGGCCAGTAAGACAGAATTGACTCCAGATTAAACTTCCTATTAATCTGTTCACTCCAAAGGAGATAGAGGCCAGAATAGAAGAAGAAATTCTTCACCAATTCACCTAGCAAGGCAGGAATTTTACAGCCGCCAGGTGTAAGCAGTTGGAAGGCTATGCTGGTGAATTGGACCTTTGCTTTCTCCTAGTACTTTGTAGGTGCCTCTGGTAGCACTTCGCTCTCAGCCCACATCTCCAATCCCTGAATAGCTTCATTAACTTCCCTGAAACCAGCCTCTCTAGCCTCTCCAGCATCAACAAAGGTTCTCGTTATTTTTACCTGGGTTTCTAGTCCGGAGACATCACATTGCAAGTGACAAAAACAAACAAACAAATAAACAAACAAAAAACCCCACAACTAACTCAGGCTCGCTCACTCAAAAAGAAGTGTATTGGTGTGTCTAACTGGCAAGTCCATTGGCGCACTGGTTTCAGAGACACAGCTAGACCCAGGTCCTAAACTCTAGAGACTCAGCAATAGCAATAAAGTTCTGTTTCCCCCGCTTTCAGTGCATTTTCCTCTAAGTACAGGCTCAGTGATCAGAGGGCCCTCTCCTTGTAGCAGGAAAGAGGGCTTCTGAAAGCCAGAAGCTATATCCTTTCATCTTAAGGGGGGCGGGGGGGGGAGAATGCCTAGGAGCCAAGAGTGAAATTTCATGGGAGAAGTCTGATTGGTGCTGCTTGGATTACGTGCCCACCTGGACTGATCTCAGCGAACCAAGGATAGGGTACCATAATGGGCTGGGTTAGGTTCCTATGTCCACTCCTGGGTGGGTGAGCCAGAGATTGAGAACACGGCAATTCTCTTTCAAAACACAGATGCTAGACAGACAAAAAGTATGAATAAATAAAAATAGATGTCTTCCATAGTCACACTATTCCAATAGCTCTAACTGGCCCATGATTTCCCCAGTTCATGTTTTTCTTTGCTGAAAGAACAATCTTCCTAAATGGCAATTATAAGTCTCTGCCTCCCCTCTTTAAAGCCTTAAGTAGCTCCTATTTACCTGCAAAATAAAGTAAAAACTCATTAGAATCTAGCTCTGTACCTACCTCTCAGTCTTATTTCTCCCTAGACTGCTCTCATGGCCAGAGCTCCAACCATTATAAATTGCTTGCAGTTCCCCCAACATTGGAAATTATTTCATGCCTCAGTCTTGACTCCGTGTCCCTTCTGCCTCCCTTCCCAATCCCTCTTATTTCCTTTCAAGAGTTAATCCAAGCCTCACCTCCCCGTCCAAGCCTGCCCTGCTTCCCCTCAGGTAGGATTTACCCACCGGTGCTCTTTGCACACCGGCCTCTAGCTTACGAGTTTGCTTACATGCCATGTCCCCATCTAATGGCCTGTGGGCTCCTAGAGGACGGGGACTGAGCCTTTTTCATTCTTATGTTCCTGGTAACTGCCTGGCAAATAACAGGTACCTAATGAACACTTCCAAGAGAAGCAGAAAAGAGGAAAAAGAAGGAAGGAAAGGATGGGTTCCCCAGGGCCTATCTTGTCATCCCAGATAATAAACAAATTGTGAAAATCACATTCTGGGTAAAAGGTCCCGACTTTGTTGTCTAAATCAAAGTAATGATAGAATTTAGGACTCAGTCACATTGGAAGGTAGACGGATGCAGGGAACAGGAGAAGAAGGGACAAAACGGTCCTCATGTGTCCTTTTTTGGCGTGGACCAGCATAGACCAGCCCCTCATCCCACCCATACAAGAGGCGAGGCCAGCCACAGATATGAGAAGCACCATCTTTGGAAAACCCCGTGGCTGCCCCGTTTCTGGCTCGCTTCTGCTTGGGCTGTCATGCGGAGAAACGAAAGTGAATGGAGGATTGCAAAGGTGACCTCATTCTCTGCTGAAAGTCTTTCCAATCATAGTCCTGAGTGTATTTTAATTATACCTGGACACAGCAGCCCGCACCCAGGCGTAACTGAAGTCCCACGTGGACCGTCTCTGTGGCTGTAAAGATTGGTGGAAGCTTGTGGTTATCTCAAGAGCCTGACATCACACTGATCATTAAGCAACAGCGCCGAGGCGCAGCTGGGCGTTACCATGGCAACCCGCTCTGGATTTGCCTGCAGAGCTTGGTAACAAGAGCGTTTTATTACGGGTCATTAAGGGCAAAAGGTTTGATTTACATTATTTCCTGTGAAATCCTATTATTTCAGGTTTTACACTCCAGCTTCATCTATGCAGCTCTTCTGAAAGAAATCATAGCAAGCTTCAGGTAAACTAAACCACAGCTTTCTGTAGCTGAGAAAAGCATTCTGCCTTAGGAATGTGGCGTAAAGTGTTACCTAAAGGCAGAGAATTCCTATTCTAAGAAGTGAAAGGTCTTTCTTCTAATTATCTGTTCCCCTGGCCTGAGTCATGCCTCAGTCTACCGTTGATAAGGATACTTGGGTCCTGTAAGCTGCTAAATAAGTATCCATAAATCGGACTCCTCTGGTTTTTTATTTTCTCCAAATTTTACTTTATTGTGGTAAGGACACTTAACATGAGATTTACCCTCTTAACAAATGTCTGGGTGTACAGTCCAGTACCGCTGACCACAGGCACAATGTTGTACCCAGAGCTCTGGAGTTTATGCCTCTTGATTCACTGAAACTTAATGCTGTGGGTTGGTAACTCCCCACGGCCTCCTCCCCCACCCCTGGCAACCACCATTCCACTCTGATCCGATGAATTTGACAATTTTAAGTACATCTTACAAGTGGAACGACGCAGTGTTTGCCTCTCTATGATTTGGCCTGTTTCTGATCCTCATTAGCTGCTGAGTCTCAGGTGTTCTATATTCCAGAGTAAGCTTTCTTCCCCAGCTGTGCCAAATCCAGGAAATAATAGCTCCCATCAGCATGTAAGCACTTAGAGCTCTAGAAGGCAATGAGCCTCTCTCTCCTGTAGCTGCACCTGGGAGTAGGGAAATTGGGTGTTCAGCCAGCATCTTTCTGAAGCCCAGGCCCCTGGCGGGCACGGCAGGCTGAGCTGGAGCTGATGGACAGTGATTGCCTGTGAACTGTGATAGCACAGAATCTACCTGGGAAGGGACCCAGGAAAGTCACTTATTCACTCACAGCTCCTTCTGCTGCCTATAATTAAGGACATCAGTTCTACTGAGGCAAACCACCAATGCCACTGAATATGCTGTAGCTTCCAATTCCCTGTGGCCTAACAACAGTTTATTCGTGCTTTTCTGAGTGCTCATAGGTCCTCTCTTCACAGAGAAGACTCTGGGGGTTTGGTACTCCAGGATAACAGCTGAGAACTAAAGAGAAACAGCAAAGTAATCCTTAAAATGTCTGAGTTAATTTAGTAGTCAGGACTACGTGAAGTGCTTCCCTATTCAAAAAACCACTTGCCTAAATGGATGGAACAATGTGCATGTCATTAAATTAGTTCACGATTTCACTGACATTTTACACCATCCTCCAAGGATGGTGGTAATCAACTTCAGATGACTCAAAGTGGAGCAGCGGCCAGATAGTGGGTAATGCTCAATGCTTTGCTTATAAAGAAGATGCTACAGAGTTGCTGGAGCATATTTTAATATATATCCTATCTAATAAAAGAGTAATATGCAGATTGACCATCACTCCAACACACAAGATGGCTGCCCCCATGTGGTCAAAGATCCTGCCCCCATGTGGACACAAGATGGCCACCACAAGATGGCCAGCAGGGGAGGGCAGTTGGGAGGGACCAAGCCTGCAAGGGAGGGCAGTTGTGGGTGATCCGGCCAGCCGGGCAGGGTAATTGGGAGGGACCAGGCCTGCAAGGGAAGGCAATTGGGGGCAATCAAGCCTGAAGGGGAGGGCAGTTAGGGGTGACCAGGCCGGCAAAGGAGGGAAGTTGGGAGCAAACAGGCTGGCAGGCGAGCAGTTAGGCATCAATCAGGCTGGCAGGTGAGTGGTTAGGGGGTGATCAGGCTGGCATGCAGAAGCTGTTGGGGGCAATCAGGAAGGCAGGCAGGCAAGCAGTTGGGAGCCAGCAGTCCTGGATTGTGAGAGGGATGTCCCACTGCCCGTTTAGGCCTGATCCTGGTGGGGTCCCAGATTGGAGAGGGTGCAGGCTGGGCTGAGGGACAAACCCTCCCTCCCCCGTGCACAAATTTCGTGCACCGGGCCTCTAGTTAATATATAAAACATATATCCCTTTGTTCACCAGACATGTTAGAGACAGAAGAAGTGATTTTTGTCATCAAATTCCAATATTTTAACTGTAAAATTGAAGTATCTCTATTATGAACAGTTCAATCTTCCATGAGGGTTGAGGGACACAAGGCGGGAGACAGGTGAATTAAGACAATCTGGTGAATGTCCAGCACACCCTCAAGCCCAAAAGATCCAGAAGATACCACAAGTTGCTTTTCTTGCCCCAGAAAAGGGGTACAGTTTAGGTTAGATTTGTAAAATAAGGCTGTGCTATAGATATATAATAAAAGATGTGTAAGCATATGCCATATGTAGAACAGAGATGAATATGAGTTTAAAAATATGTTTTTATTGATTTTAGAGAGAGAGAGATGAAGGGAGAGAGAGAGAAACATCCATCAGCTGTCTCCTGCACACCCCTTACTGGGGATCCAGCCTGCAACCCAAGCATATGCCCTAATAGAAATTGAACTGGCGACCTTTTGGTGCATGAGACGATACTCAACCAACTGAGCCAACCCAGCCAGAGCTGAATATGAGTTCTAACTGGTGTTTTTATACCAGCATTTAGTTACCTCCTGCTAAAAGGGTTGCAACTTTGTAATAATATGATGTAATATGTCAAACACCCCCTTAAAAGGATTCAAATTTAGGAAGTGTCCTATTATAGTAGGTGAATCGTCCAGCTTTCTGAATCAATCCTATCTAATAATAGACAAATATGCAAATTGACCATACCTCCAACACACCACAAGCCACACCCACAAGCCACGCCCACCATCCAATCAGAGCGAGTATGCAAATTAACCCAAACCAAGATGGCTACAGCCACAGAGAGCAAGGTTTCCTAGGTAACAGAGGAAGCCAAGCTTTCTGCTTGCCCTTGCCAGGCCTAAGCCTCCACTCAAGCTACAAAGTTTCAATTATAGAAGGTAAACAAATTCAAACAAATGGCAGCAGAATGGAGCTTGAGAGAGCAGGCCTGGGTTGCCACCGGCAACAGGGGAAGCAAAGCTTTCGGCACACCCTGGCCGGGCCCACCCGCTTAAGGCAACAAAGTTTCAATTATAATCCCAACACAAATGGCTGCCAGCCTCGGAGGGAGCCTCAGGCTTGGCTCCGCTCCAGGCTACAAAGTTTCAATTGTAGAAGGAAAATAAATCCCAGATACCAGGGCCTCTGCTTGGGTTGCCAGGGGGTGTGGCCGGCTTGCAAACCACCACAGGCCCCTCGCTCAGGCCGCCCCACACCCCAAGGGAACCCCCACCTGATCCGGGACACCCTTTAGGGCAAACCAGCTGGCCCCCACCCCTGTACCAGGCCTCTATCCTATCTAATAAAAGAGTAATATGCAGATTGATCATCACTGCAACACACAATATAGCTGCCCCCATGTGGTCAAAGATCCTGCCCCTATATGGACACAAGATGGCCACCAGGAGAGGGCAGTTGGGAGGCACCCGGCCTGCAAGGGAGGGCAGTTGAGAGGGACCAAGCCTGCAAGGGAGGGCAGTTGGAGGTGATCAGCCCTGCAGGAGAGGGAAGTTAGGGGTGACCAGGCCGACAGAGGAGGGAAGTTGGGGGCAAACAGGCTAGCAGCGGAGTGGTTAGGGGGTGATCAGGCTGGCAGGCAGAAGCGATTAGGGGCAATCAAGAAGGCAGGCAGGCAAGCAGTTGGGAGCCAGCAGTCCTGGATTGTGAGAGGGAGTCCGACTGCCCGTTTAGGCCCGATCCCTGGGATCGGGCCTAAATGGGCAGTTGAACATCCCTCGAGGGGTCCCAGATTGGAGAGGGTACAGGCTGGGCTGAGGGACAACCCCCCTCCGTGCACGAATTTCGTGCACTGGGCCTCTAGTGAGTATATAAGGAATTAGAATTAAAAGGAGCAAAGCTATGAGGACAGGGGTTTCATAGTCAACTCACAACAGCTAGATTAAAGATTGGATTTAACCACAAAGTATTGTCCCAAATCCCCAGCTTCACCTCTGGTATACTTAGGTTACTGGTCATAAAGGTTTTACAAATGAAAAACTGTTTTTTCTTAGATAAAGGTAACTGAATAATAATGGTATTTATACATAAAATTAATCCTTTGTAAACTACATTTTAAATTTCCTTTATCTAAAATACATGGGCTAATTTCTGTGTGCATTACTAAAATAAAATTTGTGTGCTCAATATTATAAGCAAAACATATACAGATCATATTTGAGCAATGCAATGATCTTACTAGTAGACACAATAATGACAAAGATAAAGGAGAAAAGTTTTAAATAAAACCCAATTCAATAAAATGGAAATATATTTTTTAATTAGTGGTGTTGTTTACTTCTAAATATGCTCTTTGTTTATTTCTGGCTTCTAAGTAGTAAAAGAATTATAGTGATATGCATTACCAAAAATAACAATGGATTAATATTATAATGGTTTGAGCAAAATGAACTAATTTAATTAACTTATAATAATATCCTAAACTAAAGGAGTGAACTTCCTGTCATACTTGTTATTTAACATTGGGCCTATGAAAAAGCAGAAAGTGCTATTAAAAATGCAAAGTTTAATTATTTCAGTCTTTTGGCATAGGTAAAATTTGAATAATTTTTATTCCTTTTTAAAAGCTGTATCCATTTATGAGTGTAAATTTAAACTCACACTTGAACCCTGGTTTTACATTTCTTTTTGCAGTGCTTACTTCAGATCACCTGATTCTATACCTCTTGCTAATATATGTGACTAAATAATATGTTGCCTGAGTGTGGACCCTCTATGCTTTGATTGGATGAAATGGTCAAAAGAGTCAAAATAGTCTATTTAATAAGACATCTTTATAGGCTTGTTGGGAATCAATAATAGTCAAGCTTAGAGAGACCATTTAAGTCCCAGCCATCCCCAGTGTTGATTAGTAAATGTTACTTTGCAGATAGCTTATTTCAAAAGTTATCTATGCAAAATAACATTTTGCATTGTTCATATACAGCCTAAATCTTAAGAGTTTTAAAAGCCTCACAGACATCATCTCATGATTTCTACAGCATCTTTATAGGGTCCTGGGAGGCTAACATCCTGGCCCTGGAACACAGATGGGGATGCTAAGAATTGTTGTAGGCATTGTACTTGTATTGGTAATGCATTAAGCTGTATTCTTTTTTATTTCACTTTTATTTCATTTTCAAGGACCTCAGGTACACAGGATTGAGTTGATCACACTAATTAATCCAAATTAGCATTCATCTGAGGAAGGTCCTTGATTTTTTTTTATTACTTCTCCCTTCATCTCTCACCTCTAATCCCATTCTCTGCCTTACTCTACTGGAAAAGTATATAACAGTGTGTCTGTCCTACTGGGTCCACCATATGTAAGCATATGCATTTATGACCCAACAATTTTGTTCCTGAATATATACCTCAGAGAAAAGCTTATACATGTTCACAAGGAACTGTGAATCTATTTGTTTATCACAGAGATGTTTGGAAGCAGCAAAAAAGATGGAGGCCACCTCTACCATCACTTAGTGCAAATTGTTTGACTGGGAGTTCAACCAGGAGTTCGACCGCTCACTATGACGTGCGCTGACCACCAAGGGTGGTGGGTGGCGGGGATGTGGTGCTGGCAGCGGGTGGCAGTGGAGGTGCTGCTGGCACCAATGGGCCCCGACAAAAGTGGGACTGCAGCGGGATGGTGGAGCAGGTGAGTGGGCAGCACCAGGCCAATACGGGTGCGAGCAGGGGCCTGATCACCCCACTGATTGCCCCACAATCAGCAGGTGGCCACCAGCAGGTGGCCACCACCAAAACCACTTTGAGACCTGTGCTTTCGGTGGAATCAAGATCATGCATTAGAAATTTTCCCATAGCTGGTTTTCTCTATTAGAATTCTATGCTTAGCTCTCAGCTGTTAATTGTTTTTGCTTCCTGATTCCAGGAATTGGATATTAAAAGTAGAAGACTCAGGATACATATCCTAAGAAACCAGAAACACCAATCAGAAAGAACATATGCACCCCTATGTTCATAGCAATGTAATTTACAATAACTAAGATCTGAAAACAGCCCAAGTGCCCATCAGTAGATGAGTGGATAAAAATGTTGTGGCACATTTACACCATGGAATAATGCTTTACAAAAGAAGGCTCTCTTACCCTTTGAGAAAGCATGGAGAACCTGGAGAGTATTATGCTAAGTGAAATAAGCCAGTCAGAGAAAGACAAGTATAACATGATCTCACTCATATGTGGAATCTAATGAACAAAATAAATTGATGAACAAAATAGATCCAGAGACACAGAAGCATGGAACAGACTGTTGAATTTCAGAGGGAAGGCAGGGGCAAGGGGGAAGGGTGAGGAGAGATTAACTGGAAAACTTATAGGCATATATACATAACCCATGGACACAGACAATAGTGTGGTGAAGGCCTGGGAAGGGTGGAGGGCGTTAATGGGGTTGGTGGGGGGAATGTCTATAATGCTTTAAACAATAAAGATAAATTAAAAAACAAACAAGCAAAAAATAAAAGTAGAAGACTCAAGTATAACAGATATTGATAGATATATTATGCTTCTGACAAATAAATACACATGCGTCTGATTTATACTTTAGTGTTTCATTAATTTGGCCACCATCAGTGATATCTAAGAAACTGGTAAGCCTAGCTGCACTGTTACAATTTAGTTCCTAGATGTGGAAAGATAAGAAAGTACATCCACAATGTGGTGACTCAGCTGTTGTTATCACTATACCTGAACACCTGGCTTGACTCTGCATATCTTCTCTCTTTAAAGTACATAGATTGTTCTCAGTAGATTATTAAGTTTCTGAGAGTTTCTTAATAATATAAACTATTCTATAGTTGATATTTAAAATATTAAATAAAAATGTTCATTAACTAGAATAATCAATTAATTTCCAGGTTGCCAGAGATTAAATTTAACAATGATGAAATCTCTTGGCAATATATATGCATTTCTGATACATATAACTCAGAAAACCAGGCCACACATTTATTTTTTTTTTTATAATTGCTTAATGGAAAGTGACTTTTTGGAGCTCTAGCTGAGATGGCACAAAAACTTTCTGATCAATGAAAGAACAAGGGGAAGATGATCAGGGTTATACCACTGATATCACTAAATAATATGATGCTTGAAATTTTCCCTGTTCCATCCTGAACCCCTGTTCAGGATGCCATCCAGAGAAAGTAGAAAATTTAATAGGAAGCCGCAATGGAAAATATAATCTATTGATAATTTCATTTGAATCTTCAAAAACAGTGTGTGTGTGTGTGTGTGTGTGTGTGTGTGTGTGTGTGTGTGTGTGTATGGGGGGGGAGAATTTGGAGGGTGTGGTAGAAGGGGAGATCAAATTTGTCTTAGATGGACTTTGAGATTCATGGCTCCAGAAATAGGAAAAAACAATTGGATGGTAATGATAGGGGGCATATTTAATGCTTTCTATCTCTTGAAAATTTACTAATATCTATAACCTTTATGATACACTAAGAAGAATCTAATTTAAAAATTCCAAATAGCCGAAACCGGTTTGGCTCAGTGGATAGAGCATCGGCCTGTGGACTGAGGGGTCCCAGGTTCAATCCCGGTCAGGAGCATGTGCCTTGGTTGTGGGCACATCCCCAGTGGGGGTGTGCAGAGGGCAGCTGATCGATGTTTCTGACTCTCTATCTCTCTCCCTTCCTCTCTGTAAATAAATCAATAAAATATATTTTTAAAAATTCCAAATAAACTCAATTTCTTTATGCATAGTAGTGAATCTTTATGTTTTAAGGGTTATGAAACTCTTTAGAAAGATCAAATTGATAGGATATGTAGCAACTCAATCTAAATTTCCTCTACTGTTTTTTTTTTAGTAAAGTTTTCTAAGAAACTTCTTGACATTTGCCATTATTGAAGGTGCTCACATATTATATAAAATGAAAACCATTCCTCAGGCAAGACCCAATTATGACATAATTAGATTTTGTTTATTTTACTGGCACTGCCATTAAATTTTGCAAATTGCAGACCCAATAATCACACTTTCAGGAACTAGTGCCAAAGGACACCCAAAAATCTGGTTACCAATGAGAAGACTAGTTTATGAAAGGGAGGCGATATTAATGTGGATATAGCAAACTAAAATGGAAGAGAACTGAGAGTTCATCAAAGCTTACAGCTTCTTGAAAAAGGAAATCTAGAAGAGCACCCTAGTGATATAGCTGATACTCAATTAAAATATTCTTGTCTAACCCCAGAGTCAGGTACATCATTAAGGTTTAATGAAATTGTGCCCTGGCAGCAAATAGAAATGTTATTTCCCAGGTGCACTGACTCAAATTGAGGACATTTATTAAGCAATGAGATCAGTTCCTTGTGTCTTGGGATGATCTAATCAGAAGCATGTATCCATTAGGAAAAGCTTTAAACCACAAAACTGTACCTCCTACTCACCTGAATGAATGTTCATCTCTAGTCCTCAGAATGTCACCAAACCAAGGGTGCAATTGAGACTTGAGATAACATTAGATTGCTCAATTAGCTCAGACATGACTCATGAAGGATGTCATTCTGTATACTCTGATTTTTTTTTTTTTTAGTTGCTATCGTGTGGGTGATGCTATTTAAAGTAACATGACAAATTTAAGATAAAAGATAATGAGAAGCGGGAAGATATTGTGAGGAAGCCTGAAATATGAAATCAGAAATACTGGGAGTGATCCCAGGCTCTGTCACTTAGTAACAATGCCAACTTGCAGAATGTATCTTAGTCTCAATTTCTTCGCAGGTAGAGTGAAGATGTAATGTGTATCTGTTAAGGATTTTGAGTTTTTACATCAGCCATTAATGTTCTTCTCTACATTCTGAATATACTTTAAATTTAATTTTTATATTCATTACGAGAGGCCTGGTGCACGGATTCATGCACATTGAAAGGAAATTAATTAGGAGAAATATTTTAATATCACTATTCGCCCTTTCTCTATAATAGAAGTGTCAACCAAAATCACGATCAACAATGACAAATCAAAACACACGTGCACGATTGGTGCCAGTGAGAGCTTTATATGTATCACGCAAGCGCGAGTCAACTTGGCCTTTTATAGATATAGAATAAACTTGCTTAATTAGCTCTGCTTTCTGATTTAGCTAAACTTTTTCCATCCCAGTGAAGCACCCCAACTTCTCTTTCAGGTAATTGTCAGTAACACAGCAGTAAATTTCAACACGAAGCAGATTATTATTGTAGATCATGCAGGGAAAACAAAGGGTGAAATATTTAGCCGAAACCGGTTTGGCTCAGTGGATAGAGTGTCGGTCTGTGGACTGAAAGGTCCCAGGTTCAATTCCGGTTAAGGGCATGTACATTGGTTGCGGGCACATCCCCGGTGAGGCGTGTGCAGGAGGCAGCTGGTCGATGTATCTCTCTCATCGATGTTTCTAGCTCTCTATCCCTCTCCCTTTCTCTCTGTGAAAAATCAATAAAATATATTTTTTTTAAAAAAGGGTGAAATATTTAACTGCAGAAGTGTTTGACTATATTCTGTGCAGTGAGAAAACCTGAAGTCATTTTCAAGTTCCATCATTTCTTACTTCTTTTCAATCAGTCAAGTTTCTAAACTTTCTAAATCTCTGTTTTCCAGCTAATGAAAAGAAAATAGGATTCTACCAAGTCTCCTATCTACCTACTCCAGGGCTTTTGTGAGGATCAAATGAGATGAGGCACGTGAAAATGCTTCACAGACATTCGGTTAAAGTGTAAAATGTTTGAACCTGGCTATAAAGCAAGTCGTGTTCCTGGACTGAAGAAACTGCAAGGAGGCTAGTCTCTAGGGAGAGGAAGCTGGGCATTGCTACATGACATCATTATCGGTGCCCACAGCCACATTACTGGGCTGGGCTGGGCTGGGCTGTGGTGTGGGCTGCATTTTGCACCATGGGGTCTTGGCAGCATTGGCTGCGATTTGGTGGGGTGTCTCTCCCGGGTGGTGGCAGGCCTTGTGTCCCACTTCGGGGAAGCCGAGTGTTGCTTTGTGGACACCAGGTCCATAGTGCCATTTATTGTTAAATTGCCTGTTGCTAGGGAGAGGAAGCTGAGCGTAGTTATGTGATGTCATTACCCGGTGCCCATAGCCACTGTTTCTGGGCTGGGCTGTGGACAGCATTTTACACCACGGGGTCTTGGCAGTGTTGGCTGTGATTTGATGGGCTGTTGCTCTGGGGTGGTAGCGGGGCCTGTGTCTTACTTGGGGAAAGCTCTAGTGTTGCTTTGTCAGCACCAGGTCCGCAGTGCTGTGTCCTTTGTAAATGGCCAGTGCACATCATAGCAGCTCCTGTGTTGAGCATCTGCCCCCTCGTGGTCAGTGTGCATCATAGCAATCGGTCGGATGGTCAGAGGGACACTTAGCATATTAGCCTTTTATATAAATAGCCTAGAGGCCCAGTGCACGAAATTCATGCAAGGGTAGGGTCCCTAGGCCTGGCCTGTGATCAGAGCCAATCGGGGCCTTCCTTCCCTTGGCTGCTGGCTGCTGGCTGGGATTGTTCTATGCCATCCCCTGGTGGTCAGGGCACATCATAGCGAGCGGTCAAACTCCTGGTCTGTTGAACTCCTGGTCAGTTGAACTTCCGAGGGGACAATTTACATATTAGCCTTTTATTATATAGGATGGCAATAAAATGTTCAGAGCTTAACCATGCAATCTACTATAATTACATTCATTTCTTAGGCAACTTCCCCCACCCCCCATGTTAATTTTATGTTTTGTAATTATTTTGTTTTCTATTTACTTTTCATTAATTCCTTTTCTGAATCTTCACCTGAGCTACAAATAGCCTCTCAACATGATCAAATGTCTCAGGTGACATCAGTTTCAATTTATTCTTCCTACAACATTCCTGTAGTCCTTTGTCTGCCTGTTCCAATTTTCACTGTTTCTGGGACTCTTAGGGGTTAAGCCTTACCAACAGTCCGGTAATTCTCTTCGCTTCTATTCTGTGTTTCCTGAATCCCCCCTTTTTTTTTTCTTTCTTTATTTCTTTTTTTTTTCTTAATAAGATAGAGCACCATATTTACTTCCCAAGAAATTGTGTGTAGAAAGTAAATGTTTGAGACTGACTACCTTTGAAAATTGCTTAAGTAAGCATTTGTTTTAGTATGGAAATCTAGGTCAAAACTTAGTTTCTTGCAGAAGAGAAGACATTGTTCTATTGTCTTCTATTTTTCAGTGTTATCCTTGAGAAGACTGTTACTGTTCTCATTTCTAGCTTATATTGTGTGACCTGTTTTCCTCTTGGAAACTTAAATATGTTTTATTGTTCAAGAATGTCATAAAATTGTAAGATGTTGTAAGCTTCTCTGTCTCTTTCTTTCCTTTTCTTTCTTTCTTTCTTTCTTTCTTTCTTTCTTTCTTTCTTTCTTTCTTTCTTTCTTTTTTTTGTGCTACTGTGCATTTGAAAGCCTCTTTTATCTGAATTCTTAAGTTCTTCACTTCAGAAAGGTTTTCTTGCATTATTTCTGTGTTAATTTCTTCCCCTCTGGTTTCCATTCCCCTTTCTAAGGACATTTCAACAGCCCTCCTGTTTTCAGTCTGATCCTACACACACCCCCTCAGAGAAACATGGTATCTCCAAATGCTAGCTCCTGGAAAGGAAGGGAACTGCTATGCTGACGTCACAAAGTTTCCTCACTCTGGCCAGTCAGCCACTGTCAGCCACCGCCCTGAGCTCTCAGTCAGGTTACAAGGATCACAGTCTCTGCTAAGCATTTACATAACCAGGAAGAGCAGGGATTCCCACTCTACCCTCTCTTCTCCTCTTCCTTTCCACTCGTCATGCTTCCTCCTCCTCCCTGTCTTTTTCTCATTCACCTTTTCATCTCTTTCCATTGTGATCACTTGATTCTCCTCTTCTTATGCCCTCTTCCCTTTTTCTCTTAAACTTTATATCTGCCTGTATACTAACCCTACTAATCATCTGTCTGCATTTCAATTCTATGGCCTGTCACCTATCCTTTCTATTGGCTCACCTGTCCTTAGCAATAGCCATAGTCATTGCAATCTGGAGCTGAAAGGGTTCCATTCACAGCTGCAGAATCGGGCCCAGGTAGGGTGGGTTGAGTTGTTAGTGGCAGCATCAGGACTCCAATCCAAATTTTCTAACTCTGGATTCATCATTTATATTACACAACAACTGAGGGGACCTCAACATCAGAAACACAAACCCCTGGCCATCATGCCTATGCATTTTGCAGTGTGAATCCCACCAAAAAGGTAGATTTTTACATGGTGATGGAGTTAACTAACTCATTCCAAAACCAAATAAAATAATGAAAAAAATGGTTTCTAATCATTAGTAATATTCATTGAACACTTACATGCCATTCATTTTTTTTATGTGCCATTCATTTTGCACTTGTTATCTTATTTAAGCCATATACTAACTTTATGTAATACTCCCATAAGCTCTGATTTTGATATGATGAAATGTAGGAAAATTAATTTCTTTGCTCATAGGGACATAGGAGGGATTCATTCACAAGTCTGTCTGGTTCCCAAGTCCATGCTGTTAATTAATCTCATATGGTGCTTCCTGGCAACCATTGCTTAAGGCATTAAGGAAGCCTTCTAGACAAGCTCAATAGTCCAAGAGCTTGCCTGTTTTAAAAATATCCATGCCCTCTGCTTGTTAGCAATCCCTGCCTCTCCCACCTCTTTGCAAATCTCTAGACTTAGAAAGGGGTGGGTCTCTCCAGTCCCCTGCCCTCATCCTGAGCCCTCCCATCCTCATGAGAAAAGGTCAGTATACCAAGAATAGAGTTTCACAGACTGTTTTCAGTCTGGCTTATTTTTTTCAGATAGAAAACATTTGGTAAAGATCTTTTTAGGCTATTTAAGCAATTTTATCTAGCAATCCTCTTAAGGTTTATTTAAATTGAGGTAATTTTCATCCATCCAAGTTCCCGATCTGCTCTCCAGGTTCTGTGATTGCTGTTGTGATTGTACATCTAGTTTGGCTAATGGAGGATAATGAAGTGTCCTTGCTTTCCCTCAAATATCACTCAGCTATTGATCATGGGACAAAAATCTTGATTTTTGCTTTAGGCCTGTGTTGACCAGCTTGTCAGAATGTGGGTGGGCATGGTGCATGAAGGTGGTGGAACTGCTACAATTCATATATGACTGAATTTTTAAAAAACTTTCAAGTGACTTCAATGCCCTAATTACTTTTGAAGTTGGAAAAGAAATATCAGGTACATGGTGGTCTATGAGAGCTGTATTTGGCAAGCACAATTTATAATTCTTTTTTTTTTTTGCCAGGGCAGTTTTTAAAAAGTTATTTCTATCATCTGTTAAGCTGATGTGTTTCTTCTTTGACTGCCATACAAGCTTTACACCTTATATTTTCAAAATCTTCAGGGCATTTTTTTCTATTGCTTTAAAGTATAATGAACCATATATCAGATTGTAAATCCGTGTTAGCCTTCAAAACTATTTAAGTCTTTTACCTGCTTCTTAACAAGCAGGGAGCACAGCAAATGTTCCGCTGTAGTCTCCACAGTAAGGACTGGAAGCTCATAACCATGAGTCTTTCCAGGGTCTCTCCGAGCCAGTTTGAACCCAGGACAAATGGTAATTTGTTGTTCTGAGCACCGTCACCACCAGATGATCCTGTCTGGGGATTTGGCAGTGAATGGGGGTCAATAAGGTCCCTCCCTGGGTGTACTTGTAGAATAATGCCCCCCCTGCAATTCATGCCTACTTGGAACCTCAGACTTCCTTTGCCCTTGGGGTCAAGGCCATAAAATGTTCTCTACGACCCAGGTCCATAAGTTTGGTACCTTCCATGTAACTTATCCTTTCGGGTCTTTACTCCATTTTGAATTAATTTTTGTACATAGGGACAAACTGTAATCCAGTTTCATTCGTTTGCAAGTTGCCTTCCAGTTTTCCCAGCACCATTTATTGAAAACACTATCTTTATTCCATTGTGTGTTTCTGGCTCCTTTGTCAAAAATGATCTGTCCATATACATGTGGTTTTATAGCTGGGCAAAGAATGCTAACGGGCTCTTCTTGGATTGGTCCAGGACAGAAATGGAACAAAGATATTCTACGCAGGACAGAAAAGATAGCAGTTGAAACTTTTCTCTTCTCTAGTTCTATGAAATCATAAATTCTTTCCAAACTAGTATCTCTTCACATAGACTTTTCTTAGCCAAAACTGTCAATGTTTTTAGAAAGTAATGCTTTTCTAGTTTCAAATCGAGACCTAATGCCTAGGAGTGTCTGCCAGGCCCGACCACACAGTGCCTCCCAGTATCTCCGCTGCACAAATCTCCTCCTTTCCTCTCTTAAAAAGGGTGACATTAGCCTGAAACCTTGTTTCTGAATGCTTTGGCTTTTTGTTTAGTGTTTTGTTTTTCCCAGAGAAAGAAATTACATTCTGACCCTATGATAATTAAATCATGAAGGAACAATTGAGAACATTTGTTTTGCTGAACTGAAGGAAACAAATAGTTATCAAGTTTGGAATTCTGTTTTCTGGAAAGGGAAAGGAAGGCAGAAATAAATTGAAGGGAGCAAGAAAGAAGGCAGAGAGGAAAGGAGATAAGAAGGGGGCGGGGAGGAAAAGAGGAAAAGCTATAATTTGGGAGAGAGACTGTGGAAGCAGCTTTCCTTTGGGTAATTTGGCAAACACAGCTCACCTTTCTTAAGCCTTCCCTGGTCTGGTCTAAACTCTTCACTTCCTGTCTTCTCATCTACCAAAGAGTGAAATGCTATAACTGATGACCTGCCAGAGCTTAAACCACGTCCTGCAACTAGTTTATCCTGTACTTGCTAGAGAGTTTGCTCCGAAGAAATTATGTCCAGGCCAATAGCAGGTAAGAAATAAAATACCTACTTTTAGTCACTATCTTCACAACCACCCCTGAAGAGGTACCATTTATCTTTGACTGAGGAAAAGAAGGTTTAAAGGGATTAAGGAACTTGCTTTAATAGAACAGCACGGAAACCCAGTCCAGTGATTCAATACCCCAAGCTTTTAACCACACAGCCAAACAGTCATCCTTAGAACAGAGAAAAGAGAATGGAATATTCTCTACTAACACAATTCAACAGCAGCACGAGGGCCTCAGCCCCTGGACAGTGTGGAAGGGCGATTGCTGCTAAGCCATCTTTTTTAGTCATTTTATAAGTAAGAAAAAAGGATAGTTTTTATCTCCATCTCTCTGTCTCTTCTAAGTTCTCAACTTCTTCAACTCTCCATTTCCTCAACTTCAAAGAGAGACTATTAATACCCACTTCACAGGACTGTTCCAACTGTTAAATGAGATAGAGTATATAAATCTTTCCACACTCTGCAATGTTTAGTTCCTTCACCCTTCTCTCCTTCTCTTAGTCACAATCCAACTTTTATGAATTGTTTTTATTAAATAAATATAAATATATCTTCAATCTTATAATTCCTCATTGCCAAGTTTTTATTTCATTTTTATAATATCTCATAAGTTTAGAAATAAAACTACATTTTTAAAAACAAGAAGTCTCATTTGAATTGTTTTCTTCTGTAGATTTGTTCTTCATATCTTAAATCTTCGAATGTATTTATTCCATTGGAAATACCTGATATAATTGTTTTCAGTAGCATATAATTTTTAATTGTATGAATAGGTTGTAATAACTAGACTTTTAAAAGGAACCACAAAAATAGAAATTTGAGCATATAAAATAAGTAAAACTTTTATACTTCAAATCTATTATTTTGGCTTCAATTCAGATGTCATATTACTTAAAGCGAGAAAGGAATAAAATATCTTCAGATTTGAAGCAATTCACCATCTTCCAAATTTCATAATTCTATTATTTCACACTTGTTCTGATGAGAAAGCTAGAACTGCAGCCTGCAGAGGCCAGACAGTGCTGTTTGTCCAGCGGATGATGATTACATGTCTTCTCGTGTAAGAGATAGCAAAAACAACTGGCTGACAGGTGAGAGCTGAACATTTCTCACTGATGTGCAGCATGATTCTCTTCCCCTTTTGAAGTGAAAAAATGACAAACCGGTATCTGACATTGGAATCAATGAGAAGTCAGCCCAGGGAGCAGATCCTGGCAGCTTTGCCTTTAGGCTTGGTGCTTAGAAGATTATCTGGGCCATCTCAGAAGACACTCCTAGTAGGGCCCCTTGAGTGCAGAGTTTTAAAAGGCTTATATGACAAGGTGTTGAGAGGAGCTTCACAGGGGCAGCACTCAGTGGGACAGATCCAGGGAGAGTTCTGCTTGGTTCTGGCTCCCAGCTGGAGTCAGTGATGCCAACCACGATGGGGAATGATGATGGTCCCAGCTGAGCATCACTCAGGGCATCATGGTCCCTTCTCTTGGATAGACTATGGTGATGCTGCCCCTCTCTATGCACTTGCCCAGTTTTGAATTTTCTGCCTTTCCTTTACCTTCAGATTTCGTTCCACATTGGCCCCAGAACTAGGAAAAGAGAAATTAAAAAAAAACAAAAATTCTAAGTGTTTTAGTGGATTTTGGGGTTGTTGTGCACACTAAGATGAGTCTGTTAGGAGAGGGATACTTGTACACAAGCTTGTTTCTTCTACACCCTCAATTCATCCTTAACTGCACTCTCAGAAGTCCAACTTTGTTTCCCAAACTCAACCCTACTCTTTAGACGAGTCACAAAACTGTGGCCCTTCCCTCTCAACCATTGGTTTAGAGATCAGAAAAAGTAGGATTGAACAGAAACAGAGAGGTGTCAGGAAGTCCCAAATTCCGTCCCTCCGTAGTCATTTTCCTAATTTTAAAGGTCGCTAATTCAATGTTTACTCACTCTTCCTATAATGGCCTAAGCAGTTGTGTCTGCCATAACTTCGGACAGCCACCAGGGCTGGAGATTTGAAACAAAATAAAGATGTCATTTCCATTGCTTTAGAAAGTAATAAGCTATGGGTATATTCAGTATGCAGTGTTTGAAGTGTGCTTTACCTTACTCTGTTGTAAAGAAACTTCAACATCCCTTTTTGTTTGTTAAATAAAGGAAAATAATGTGAGACTATATAAAGGTTACCTGCCATCTATTTAAATGACTACCTTTGAGATTGTTAATTGAACCAATTATCCCTGGTCAAAGAGAGATAGTTCTTCTTGGGGAAAAAAGGGGAAAAATGGCTAGAAGTCATATTGGAGAAAAAATTAGGGTCTGTAGCAAATCTAATGTTGATAGGTACTTATGTCATATTTTTATGCAAAAATAAGGCAATTGATGAAAAAAACGATTATTGTATGACAGTCATTTGCTGACATTCCCAAACTCCCACAGGAATAGTGGCAACAACTAGAGTTTAATGACCTCCTACTTGTTCCATCAGTCATTTACACTCATGGTTATGACATTGGTTAGCTGTTTTTCTCACCCCTCCCCAGCCCCCACGAAAAGTGATAACCCTTCACTGAGAAGAAAACTCTGTTAGCTGCCGAGGGCTTGTGAAGGTTTCAATATTATGGAATAAAATGAATTGTTGCACAATCCTGTGTCTTAGACATTCAAATATTGGAAGGCATACATAGTGACCGGGTATTATGAAAATTCCCCTGGTTTGCTTTGCAAAAGTAATGTGTGCCTTCCTGAGGAACTGACTTGTGTGGTTGTTGGAGGAACTAAAATGGCATCAGTTTGGGAGGCTCTGGGCTGTTTCCCTTCAGAGCTCTCATGTGACCCTACCCATACACTTCCTGCCCTAGTCCCAGTTTTGAATTCTGAATGTATGACACTTTGCAAAAGTAGGGGAGCTGTTAGACGATAGCCTGCATTTTAGTTTGCATAACTCCACTCCCCAACCCAACCTTCCCTCAAAACTTGAACAGGATGCAACTTCCTTCCTGAGCTGAACTATTCTGCTGGCTGCAGTATCATGTCTTCTTTCTTTTTCCTCATTCTCATTATCAGAGCTCAGTGATGAAATGATAGAGAACCTGAGGAATTTTATTTATTTTATTTTTATTTTTTTAATAAATCTTTATTGTTCAGATTATTACAATTGTTTCTCCTTTTTTCCCCCCATATCTCCCCATCACCCGGTTCCCTCCCCCCCCGCTGTCCTTATCCATAGGTGTATGATTTTTGTCCAGTCTCTTCCCGTACCCCCCACACACACCCCTTTCCCCCTGAGAATTATCAATCCACTCCCATTCTATGCCTCTGATTCTATTATGTTCACCAGTTTATTCTGTTCCTCAGATTTTTAATTCACTTGATTTTTAGAATCACTTGTTGATAGATATGTATTTGTTGTTCATAATTTTTATCTTTACTTTTTTCTTCTTTTTCCTCTTTTTAAAGAATACCTTTCAGCATTTCATATAATACTGGTTTGGTGGTGATGAACTCCTTTAGCTTTTTCTTATCTGTGAAGCTCTTTATCTGCCCTTCAATTCTGAATGATAACTTTGCTGGGTTGAGTAGTCTTGGTTGTAGGTTCTTGCTATTCATCACTTTGAATATTTCTTGCCATTCTCGTCTGGCCTGCATAGTTTCTGTTGAGAAATCAGCTGACAGTCGTATGGGTGCTCCCTTGTAGGTAACTAACTGTTTTTCTCTTGCTGCTTGTAAGATTCTCTCTTTGTCTTTTGCCCTTGGCATTTTAATTATGATGTGTCTTGGTGTGGTCCTCTTTGGATTCCTCTTGTTTGGGGTTCTGTGTGCTTCCTGAACTTGTAAGTCTATTTCTTTCACCAGGTGGGGGAAGTTTTCTGTCATTATTTCTTCAAATAGGTTTTCAGTATGTTGCTCTCTCTCTTCTGGCACCCCAAAAATTCGGATATTGGTATGCTTAAAGCCATCCCGGAGGCTCCTTATGCTATCCTCACACTTTTGGATTCTTCTTTCTTTCCGCCTCTCTGGTTGGGTGTTTTTTTCTTCCTCATATTCCAGATCTTTGGTTTGACTCTTCGGGTGCGGTGGTCTACTCTGTATATTCTTTACTTCAGACAGTGTATGCATAATTTCTGACTGGTCCTTTTTCATGTTTTTAGTATTCTCATTTAGGTCCTTGAGGGTCTCTTCAAGTTTCTCAGCGGTTTTTAGAAGATTCTTGAGTAACCTTATAAATATGGTTCTGAACACTGTGTCGTCCATTAGTTTGCTTTCATCTATCTCTCCTACTTGTGACATACTTCGATGTCTCCACATTTTGGCTGCCTCCCTGTGTTGAAGGAGTGGCTTTGTGTGGTCGGTGACCTATAGGGGCCGGTAGCTCAGCTTCCCCAATCACCCTAGGTGGTCGCTCTTGATACTCCCACTTTGTGGGCTGAGTGGAAAGTCTTGGTGTAGTTAAAAGCCCTGATTGCTGTTGGTAAACTGGGAGGAATTGACCTCTGGTCCAATTGGCTGTGAGGGCCTGCTGTGTCTATAACAGAAGAATTGCTGTGCTGGAGACACAGCAGGGCTTTGGTGCTCACTGAGTCTGCCTCTTGAATGTGTCCCTTATGAGAGTGGTTGAAATCTGGTGTCGTCCACACCGACAGAAAAGTCACTCTCACTCTCCAACCGATGGCCGAGAGTCCTGTAGGTGTTGGGTCCCGCGCGTGTCCCCAGAAACTGGAGTTCAGAGTGGTTGGGATTGTTGGTATCACTGGCGGGAATTGATCTCCAAGCCAGTTGGCTGTGAGGATCAGCAGTGTCTCCGCTGGGAGAGCTTCTGTGCTCAGCTTGGATGGGGTGGAGTCTCAGGGTGGTGCAGACAAGCTTGGGTTTCCCGTCTGCTCCGCCCTAAGAGGGCCGGTTCCTCTGTGCCTTAATCAATGGCTGCGCACCTCTGAGAGAAGGCAGCTTTCGAGCCTCGCCCACTGCCAAACAGACCAGTTTCTCCCTGACCGCAGCTGGATTTCAGTGCAGTCGGGAGGTTTTGTTTTTCTCCCAAATGAGAAAGCTAGCCACACAGCATCTGCTTCCCTCCCTCTCCGTGCGCTGCGAGCAAGCCAGCCACATATTCAGCCACCCGCCCTTTCTGCGCTCACGGATCTCCGCACCTCCACAGCTCCTGAGGCTCAGCGTCCCCCTCTCTTTTTTTCTCTAGTTGTAGGTTTTCCACTCTGCCAGCTTTCCGGTGGTTCTGGACGGTGTGTGCTCTGTTTTCCAGTTGTAGTTTCAAAATTGTTGTGGTAGGCAACAGTTAGGTGTTTACCTTATGCCGCCATCTTGGTTTCCCTCCGAACCTGAGGAATTTTAATAATGGGGACTACTAGCTATGAAAATACTATTCATGTCTTAAAGAAATTGAAATAGGCTTAATACATTGTTTCTTTCTGTTCTTTGTAAAATGTCTCCATCTGACATAAGTGACATATTACAGACCAATGTTTCTCAGACTTTTGCATGCTGTATGTTATTAAAAAGCAGACTGCAGGGCCCCATCCCCAGAGTTTCTGACTCAGTTGGCCTGAGTTGGGACCCAAGGGTTTGCATTTCCAACAGGTTTCCAGGTATAAATGTTGGTGCTAGAACCTAACTTGGAGAATCCAAGTTGTAGTGAAAGGGCCAGATACCTGTGAGGTGAGGCTTGGGTGACTAACTCATCCTGGTTTGCCTGGGACTTTCCTGGTTTTTGTGCTGAAAGTCCCACATCCCAGGGACTCCTCCATTTCAGATCCAACCGGGACAGTTACTCACCCTAGGTGAGGCCAAAAATATTTCTAGTTTGAATAGAAAATTTGCAGTTCTTAAGATTTCCAAAAACCATTTTCAAGTTTGCTGTATTATGACTTCACTCGAGGCCTAGTGCATGAATTCATGCATGGTGGGGTCCAGCTGCCCACCACAATGGGGGCCAATCAGGGGTGGGGCTGGCTGGGGGGAGGGGACAGGGACATTGGCCGGCTGGCCTCGCCCCTGATTGGGGTCAGAGGGGGCCGATCTGGGGCCGGGCTGGCCAGGGGGAGGGGCCACAGAAAGTTGGGGGGGCCAATCAGGCCCTGATTGGGCCGGTTGGCCACCGCAGTGCGTGTCATAATGACCGGTCGTTACAATTATTCTGGTCGTTCCGTCGTTCCGGTTGCTTGGCTTTTATGTATATAGATATTTAGGTGATGGAAGGGATTTTTAAATCATCAGGTTTAAGAGGCTCCATCTATCTAATATCCATATTTCTGGAAATATAAATGGTCAACAGTACCCCTGTAATAACAGCAATGAGCTCTTACTGAAGTCCCAAAGCTCTGTGTGGCACCGTGTTAGCATTTTGCATAGACATATTTCATCTAATTCCTACAGCAGTACAGCTTATTAGAAATTATAACTAGTACAGATGGGAACCAAGCTTGCAGAAACCACAGGTGATGCTGCTGGCTACTCTGTAGCTGGGCTTTGAGCCCAGATCTGTCTGACTCCAAAGCTTGTGTTTTTTCCCTTATTAAGATCTGAGTGGGATTTTGTTGTTTCTGGGGTTTAACATTTGCCATCACTTAATAGGTATGCATGTTCAAGGCCAGTCTTATTATTTTGTACACTAAACCTGAAAAAATAGTGCATGACACCATGTGAGCACTGGCGTCTCCTCTTATGGGGACAGAAGGTCTGCAGACAGGCTTTCCTTACTTAGGAAAAACTGGCTGACGCAGGAAAACATCTAGTTGTGCTTTTTAATGTAACACATATATTATCAAAAAGAAATGTCATTTTCATATTAATTTATTGCGCACATATAAGGCACAATATAATAGAGGATAAAATTTGAAGGACTATCCTTCAATATTATGTGATCTCTTTATCTGTCTCTTTATCACATTTCAACAATTATCAGTCAGTACTCATTGCAAGAAATCCACGTATTTCTTTTCTCCTCCTGGGGCACCTTTGCTCCATCACCTGAACCTGCTAATCACAGTCCAGTTGCAGATCCCTATCCCGTCTATGGGACCTCCAATATCAGGGGGTCAAATTCTCTCCACGGTTTCCCCTCCTGTCCTTCCTAGTAGAAGGCTACTGAAGTTTCATTTTTCACCTGTTAGGCCTCAGGAATAGCTCCTCCTTCTCTGAAGGAGAGCTACTTACCCCTCTTTTGGGAAGCTTCACAGTATTTTTTAGAAGGAAAAAGAGGCAGCTTGGTCAAAGTATTTCTCTTTTCTGCTCTTCTGGGCTTCTCACCCTTGATAATTCCTTCCAATCAGGAAAATTATCTTGTCGACTCACCAAACTCATTTGATGACTTCTCTCCTCACTCCCTCATTTAACAATGCCTCACAGTAAGTACAAAAATCAGCTCTTTGCTTCACTTGTCAATTTTGTGACTCAAAATGGCACTCTTTGTGTTTTTGTTACTTTAAATGTATTTGGCTTCGTCAGAATGTTTGGAGGACTTGCTTTTATTATTTCCTCGCACAGGGTGTTCTCGGCCCTGAGCATCCGCCCACGTCGATGTGAATATTATGGTCCATGCACAGTATGAAACACTTCATAGTCACCTTTGTTTTCTTTCTTGATTTCTATTTAACAGAATTAATTAAATTGCTTAGTTTTGTTTCTAACCAAAAGAAAATAAAAGTTATGAAGGCAAAAACTCTCCAAGATTCTTAGCACCTGTGCTCCTACTCCAATCGGTGGCAGAGAATACCTGCGGCCCCCATTCCCAGTAGGACTGCTCACCTGAAGTGGCCTCAGAGACACCTGCTCATAGCAGAAAGTCCAAAAGGAGAACAAAGGACATTCCTCACCCCAAAGCAGAGTCTATACAGCACCTCAAGCCTGTGGCCTTCTCAGCTCGGAGCCTGGATCTTCACTCCTCCCCTTTTGTGTTTGGTCTTAAACATGATCTGTGTCCCTGGGATTGGCCTGCTCAATCTTTGCCAATAAATAGTTCAATATGTGAAGTGGTTACCATATAACTTAAAAAAAAAAAAAATATATATATATATATATATATATATATATATATATATATATTCTTATTGCTTTCAGAGAGGAAGGGAGGGAAAGGGAGAGAGAGATAGAAACATCAATGATGAGAGAGAATCACTGATCAGTTGCCTCCTGCACACCTCCTACTGGAGATCGAACACACAACCCAGTCATGTGCCCTTGACCGGAATCAAACCTGGGACCCTTCAGTCCCCAGGCCAACGCTCTATCCACTGAGCCAAACTGGCTAGGGCAGTATGTAACTTTTATTTTACGCAAAATGTTGGATAAAAGAGGAAGATGAAACTATGCACAGTCATGCCCAGAAGATGAAACTATGCACAGTCATGCTGAAACTTTCAAAGAATGAGAGAGTGGCTGGTAAGGAGCATGGAGCATGTAATAGTAGTCCCAGAATTCAACCGGCACATAACAAATTCCATTGTTCCAGGCTCAGCAAATAGCAACTGCATAATCTTTTCTGTAAGCTGCCATTTAAAAGTCAAATATCTTGAAGAAGACACCAGGCAGACATTTGTTTTATTTTTTTCATAATCAAATGAGGATTATTAACAGAAAACAGAGTAAGCATAAATGCCCTACATTATAAAAGGCTTTTGCTTAATACATGTCTCAGAAACAAATAAAAATGTCCTAACAATATTTAGTATTTCAAATTAAGATAATTGTGAAAACTGTTAGGAACCAACAACAAACAGTTTTGTTTTCTTAGATGTAAGGTGCCTTCTGCTGTTTGAACATAAGATGAAATTGTCCCTTTTTGGCAAAGACAGGGAATGCTGTTTTAAATTGAACTGAACCAGATAAAGGTTGCTGGTGGTTTCTTCCTCTGTAAGGCTTAGACCAGCAGAGCCCCTGCCAGGCCTTGGGCCTTCCTTGGGTCATTTCCTGACCACAGAGCAGACACTGTGGAGGGAGGGACATGGGGCAACTTTGACATCTTTGTTTTAGAGCATTGATGGCACAGCCTTCCATTTGAATTTCTGGTTGACAGGTCCTAAGGAATATGATCTTTTAGGCAATCATCCACTTCCATATTGTCCTGAAGAGTTGTAATAGCAGACACAAGTTAGTCAATCATGTTTGCAACAAGTACAAATTCTTTCCTAACACTTTCTGAACCATAGCTCTTTCCAGAAAGCAAGCAATTGTTACTGAGAAAGTATTTATTTGTAACCTGCGAGCAGCATGCAGAGACAGTGTTTTAATTAAGATGCCAGTTCAATGATGTTTGTTTAATCATTAACATATTACATTTTCTGGATTGAATATTTGAAGATTACCCAGAAAGTTAGGGAAGGAGATTTTGAACAAAAACACAGATGAGAGACCTAGACTAATAGATTGTTTAATTTTCCAAACTACATTCAGAAAGTTGAGGTTTATTTAATCTGGCCTGCATTGAAGTTCGTATTTCACTATCTGGGAAGAAATGTTTTGCTAAGCAAATTAATCATTTAATAAAATTATAGAGTGCATTGTAATCTACTTAAAAGAATAACAATAAGGTATAACTATTTTCTTTTTTGTGATTTATTACTATTGAATTTGAATGGGTGAAGGAGAATATGTTTTGTTTAATAGTGAAAATTTTATTAGTTTTGCATAGTAATTCACGTAATTCTTACAAGATAGCAAAAGAATGAAACAGTACTTTTAGAAAGACTTACAAACTGCCAGGAGTTTTGTTTCAATATTTCACTTCTTAGTCTAGTTTTTGTATTTCTATATTTAAATTTTTTATATTTAATAAGTATTGATATAATTATATTATAATTATAGTCAATTTGATGAAAAAAGCACAAAATCTAACATGACAGGGAATGACTTCATTGTGGCATATTGTCCTTGAATTAGCAGTGCTATATCAAACTATATTTTTCTATATTAAAGACTTTCCCCTTTTTATAGTCCATCTGACATAATTTTCTTTTTGGGAGTCTAAAGGCTGACAGAATTGTTTCTCAGCTTAAGTATCAGGACAGTTCGTATTAAAGACCCAAGGTATGAATGAAGAGTCAGGTTAGATGGACCAGGAACCTGTCAGCAGGTAGGAGCCAAGTAGCTCAATACCCAAATACCAAAAACCTACTGTGTCTGGAACAAGGAACCCAGGTGGTCTTACTACTAAGACAAGGGTAAGGACTCACCCCAGAAAACACAAGGAACAATTTTGGTTAAGCACAGGATAATCATATAATTTATTGTCCAAACTGGCACACTTTTGAGAGTGAAAAATGCTATTAATAATTATGGCAAGTCAAAAAGTATAAAACTAAGCCTAACCAAGGCAAAATAGGACTTATAGTCACACAGAAGCTATTTAGAGCTATACACTTTCACATCATAACAAAAATAGAGCAGTGGGAATTATCTGCAGTACTTTCTTTTTTGAAATTCTTTTAAAAATTTTTTTATTGATTTCAGAGAGGAAGGGAGAAGGAGAGAAAGATAGAAACATCAATAATGAGAGAGAATCATTGATTGACTGCCTCCTGCACACCCCCTATTGGGGATTGAGCCCCAACCCTGGCATGTGCCCTCACCAGAAATTGAACTGTGACCTCCTGGTTCCTAGGTCAACACTCAACCACTGAGCCACACCGGCCAGGCTGCATCACTTTCAATTTACAGGTAGAGCAGCAAAGGTATAAGGCCCTGAAGAGAATTTTCTCAAAGGCTGACAGCAAGTTTCTGGCAGAATTAGGACTAGAACTAGAACTTCCTGCTCCCCGCTCAGTGTTTTCCTAGTGTACCACATACTTGTATAATGCTTTATTCTCTTAAAAGTGTCGTCATAACCTCATGTAGCCCCAAGTTTCCTCAGGCCATACCATTCGGGAATATAAACTAAGGTCATAGCAACAAAAACAAATCGTGTTTTCCTGGTTCTTTCTCTACATGTGATTTCAGAAATTTCAGTTCTGTTTTAAATTCCCATTTCTAGGAGTCTCCTGGAGTGAACTCATGGTAGTTCACAAATGTCACCCTCTCTGCAGTGTGTGGAATCCAGCATTTCCCTGGCCCTCCCCTCCAGCCACAGTAACATAGTCACTGAGCTGGCGATCTGAGGTCAGAGCTGGGCTCTACTTCCTCGCCAGTATTAAAGCTTTGAACACATTTCACCTCTCTTGGTCTAAAATTCCTCTTGGCCTAAATTTTTATAAAATATGGCCTTTATAGAATTACTAGAGGCCCCATGCATGAAATTCCTGCAAGAGTAGGCCTTCCTTCCCTCTGGCCACCATTACCCAGGACCCAGGCTTCCCTCTGGCTGCTGGCACCCGGGACCTGGGCTTCCCTCGCAGAGGGAGGCCCCGCCAACCCACTGCAGCCACTGGTCAGTGGCCTGGGCCTCCCTCTGTGGGGCAATCATGGGGCGATGGCCGGGCCCCCGACCAATCGCATCGCACCCGCCTTGGCTGGCCTGCTGCCAGTGGGTGTCATAGCGTGGTCCCAGATGGTAGTCCAGATGGTCGTTCTGCTGTTCGGCCATTTGGTCAATTTGCATATTATACTTTTATTATATAGGATGTTTTGGAACTGTAACTATTTTGTGAAATAATGTAGAGTTAATTCTCATTAATCACAATAGGTAGTTCTGCTTTATAAAGTCACCACAAACACTGAATTAGCAAATACTGAACATCATGCCTGGGGGAAATATACAGTTAGGTTCCTGCGAGCCTTGGCCATATTTTTGCCAACTGACCAATATGTAACCTTATTTTATGTGTTTTTCTGTTTAAAGACACCTTATTTAATATACAGTACTATTTCATTAATATTCAACTTATGGCCAACAGCACCATCACTCATGCCTGAACAAAGCTTATCTAATAATTTATTCTCCCCCTAAGGTAGATCATAGCCTTCTTGTGCTTAGCAACACTAAACAGTATACTTGAGGGCCCTTTCCAACAGCGAGATCACCAAGAGAAAGCACAAAAATGTGAAAAACATGGCACTACATGGACCATATGAGGGATACTTATCTATAGTATGAGAGCTGAAACTGGACCTCAGCTGGGAACACACACGGTTGTCAGGGGCTCAAAGTTTTCTCTGCTCACCACTTGCCCATGAAAGAGCTTACCACAGTACTGACATGAAACCCCCAATAAATGCTGTTGTTGTTCTTAGGTGATTGTTAAGAAAAATCCCCTGCCAAGGCCACTCCCCACAATTGCTGGAAACCCCAGTGCTCCCTACAGCTGGTATCAACCAAAGGAGATATTTTCTTCTCCAAGACAAACATTAGATGGGCCTAGCCCAGTGCTCAGGCCTTGTATCTCCTATGGGACAAGTGTTGAGAATTTTCCCCAAGTGGCAGCAACATCCATTAGGGTAATGGACTCCTGCTGAGCCCACTTTCCAGGTTCTCAAGAGTCATGCTCTACTGAATCCTTAGGTGAACATCATGTGGCTCTAACTCAGACACCCTTTCCCTCCTCCGGGCCTCACTTCTCTGCATTTGACCCTCACAAGGTGTTTATAGGTTACATATGCAAATGCATGGTGGACCAGAATGAATTAATGACCCATCAGCAAACAGATTCCACACACACTTGAATGCTTACCAGTTTCTCATATTAAAGGTACACTCAGATTTTCCATTCCCTTTCTTTGATTTCCTTTTTGTTTTGGTTTGCTTTGATTCTCAAGTTCCGCCTTTAGCTCTTTCTGTAGGCTTGCATATTCCCATTCTTGACACGGATATAATTCCTCCCCTGGCTGCCCTCAGGGTTTTCTCTTTCCCTATCCTCTTTGACTCCTTGATTTCTGGCTTATTCACTGTCTCAAATTCCAAACACTCCCCCCTCCAGCAGATCCTCTTCCTGAAGACTTTTCTATAATTGAGCTTGTTGTTCTCCTCTGGCTGTCTTAACTTCCGAGAACGGCCTCCTCCCTTCGCCCTTTCCTCCCTAAGGCCCTTGGACAGGGTTGTTTTCTCCGGGGCAGGCCCAGACTGTCGCCTTTTCTCAGCAAGGGGTGTCTTCCCTGTCCTATCTTCATCCTGTGCTTTCTGTTGGCTCTGGTTGCATTCTCTGTTTCCCACTTCCCTGTCCTCTCTGAAATACATCACCCTGAGCTCCTGAGATTTGTAAGTTTGGATTTTGCAAAAAATTGGATTGTTTTAAAATAGATGGTACTTGAACACTCTGTGTGCCTTCCTTATAGAACAGCTCAGTATTACACAGATTTGGATACATTGACGGTCACATCCCACTCTCTGAATTGCAGCTCCATGCAGGCCAGCTGTTTGTGATTGCCAACCAAGTGTGTGCCTTAGGTTCGTCTTTCAGTGTCAGCATCCTAGAGAGCTGATATAGTTACTTACAGTTCTGGAGTTTTAAATATTATGACCAAACATTAATTTGCTCTATAGGTTAACACTATGATTGTTGCTGTTTCCCCTTCCTCCACCCTCCCTGAGTTAGCCTCCCAAAACCCTCTGCAACTGCTCAGCTAGGGTTGCCAAGGGCTGCATGAGACATCAGCCTAAAGACCTTGTCCACTCTCCTTGTTCTATTCTCTTCACCTTCTCAGCACTGTCCACTGTTCATTCTTTCCTTCAACAAAGTCATTGAGCATTTCTCTATACCAAGTGCTCTGTTCTAAGCACTTTGGATAGGTTAATAAGACAAAGATTCCTGCCCTGGTAAAGGTTATATTTTATTAGACTATGGGGGCAGGCATCAAACAACATGAACAAAAAATTACTGTGTAGACAAATCCTATATAATAAAAGCCTAATATGCTAAGTGTCCAGTCATCTGGTTGGCCATTCAACCAATCAAAGCATGATATGCTAATGATATGCTAAGGCCACTCAACTGCTCGCTATAATGTGCACTGACCACCAGAGGGCAGATGCTCCAACTGGTAGGTTAGCTTACTGCTGGGGTCTGGCTGATCGGGACTGAGCGAGACAGGCCAGACACACCATGGAGCCCTCCCGTGGCCCCTCCCTGGCTGGCCAACCTCCCGCGTCCCTCCCTGGCCCCAATTGTGCACCAGTGGGGTCCCTCGGCCTGGCCTGTACCCTCTCACAATCTGGGACTCCTCAAGGGATGTTGGAGAGCCAGTTTCAGCCCAATCCCACAGGCCAGGCCGAGGGACTCCACTGGTGCATGAATTCGTGCACAGGGCCTCTAGTTGGTAAATAAATTACCTGGTATATTAAATGGTCCCAGAGAAAAAAGGAAAAGTGGAGCAGGGTAAGGGAGTCAGACAGGCACAGGTAGTAAGAGGTTTCAGTGTTTAAAGAGTGGTCAGGTAGACATCAGTGAGAAGGGGACAAGGAAGCAGAGACTTGAGAGAGGAAGCTAAGTGGACATCTGAGGGGGTGGGATGTTCTAAGCAGAAAGAAAGGCCAGTGCTGAGGCCCCAAGGTGGGATGTATCTGTGTGTTCAAGAAATAGTAAGGAGACCAGCATGCTACTGTAAAGGAGAGAGATGAGGGGAAGGAGGTAGGAGAAGTCAGAGAGCTAATGGACCTCAGGCCATCCCCAGCCTGCAAGTCCTATTGACCATACACCCCCTTGGCTTCCATAAATGCACTGTGATGGTTCTCTCTTCAGTGTCTTCCTTTCCTCCTCCTTCAGGGCCTTGTCCTCAGCTGACCCTTCAGAATTGGGTTCTCCTAATGCTCTTTCCTCATCCTCCTCTGCTCCCTGGCCAGCTCTCTCTTCGATCACATCTATATCCTTGGCTTCTACTATACTATTGGTTCCAGAAAGTCTCTCCAGGTTACACCTACTGCCAAGGTACTGCTTCTAACTTGGTGTCTTACCAACATTTCACATTCAATATGTAATAAATCAGCTTTTTCTCCAGCCAGTATTCCTTATTTACATTAGTGAAAACTCAATTTCCTTGGCCATTGTATTTTAAAATCTCAGTTACCATCCTCCTCCTTACCTAATCAGTGTCTAAGTGCTCTTAAATCTATCTCCAGAAAAGGAAACTTCATGTGGGATCATGTGTCTAAGGAACCATAATTTTGACCAGAGCTCTCCAAGTCACTTTATTTTTTTATTGTTTTAAGGAATAGTTTAATGATTTTTAGATAGGGAGAGAGAGAGAGAGAGAGAGAGAGAGAGAGAGAGAGAGAGAGAGAGAGAAAGAAGTGAGAGCTAAACATTTATGGGCTGCCTCCTGCAAGCTCCTACTGGGGATCAAACCCGAATGTGCCCAGACCAGAAATCCAACTGGCAACCCTTAGGGCGCAGAAAGGGGAGAGATGGCACTCAACTGACTGAGCCACAAGGGCCAGGGCCCACGTCACTTTTGGACCCTCTATGCACGGTCATACATGCCTACTATAACTCTGATTACCAATAACATCTCATAATGAGCCTAATAAACCAGGAATTAATTTTGTTTCATTCTAGGATCATTCGAAAGTTTATAATAAAAGGCAATTCCAAGGTGTCAACTAGATAAGGTTGCTGTGGTTTTGTAAAAACACTGACAGAATAATAGAGTGCGAGTCACAAGCTCTTCTTTTGGTTCCAGAATATTCAGATCTTTTCTGGGTCTTCCCTGGTATTTGTTTATCATCACTGAGGCCGCTCTGCAGCTCCTGCCTGACACTGTAATCCAGCCATTTATCACAGATGCCCTCAGAAAAGAATTCAAGTAATGAGTGAGATCCCGGGCAGTAGTAACCCATTCACCCTCCAACCTGTGGAAAGATTGCGCAGCTTACATGCCTGCATAATCACCACCAGTTTCCACTGGCACCATTCCATTTTTAAGTGAAAAGCCCATTGTCTGTCCCCATTCCTGCCTTGAACCATTGGGTAAAAGCTGTGTCATTTACCTTTGTTCAGGTATTGTTATTTTCTTTAGCACTTCTTTTGCAATAACAAAATGAGGGGTTACCCCCTGTCCTGCCTGTCTCTCCCCCCTCTCTCTCCTCCCTTCTGTCTCTCTCCTGAGAAGCCATTACACAGCCTGCTTTTAGACAGATAAAGACACAGTTGAAACACAGCTGCTCCCTCTTGACAAGTGAAGGTCATTTCTCTCTCCCTTCTTGGAGCACAAAATACAGTCTCCAGGTCTGTTTGTATAACTGTCCACTCTTCTTCCTTTGGGGAGGAGAGGGCACTCTCCGGGGACGGGTTGTGCTCCCTGTATGTTGGCAAAGATTCAAAACTGGCATTGGAACAAGACTCTGTTAGCAGCAGGGTCTTCATGGGGGTGGGTGAGGGCGGACAGGGGAGAGTGGCCCTGAGTCCTATCAGACCAAGTGCCTGACTTGCACAGACGGGCCACTCAGCAGGCACGCCGAGGCATTTCTACAGGTCTTAACTTTGGGATTTGGGAGCTGAAGGAGTCTGATGGCAGTTTGAAACCTAACAGAGAATGGATAAGGGTGAGAGTGAGAAGAGAGAACAGGATTTGGACAGAAACAAGGCCAGAGAGGTTTGCTCCCTTGCTGTGCAGCTCCCGCCACCATACAATACACCTCTGGACCTCACAAAGGTTCTTCACAGCGAGCTAACCTCGGTCTAACAGGGACCAAGGATGGTATTGATGTTACTAACAGATGTACTTACAGTACTTAGGCCCTCTGCTCTCTTCACGCATCCGTGTAGAGTCCAGTTTCTCTGGACTGGGGTCTGTGGGTCGGAAACACTTAGTAAGATTTTGTTAGGGGCTCTGATTCTGAGTTCTAGTGCCTCAGACCGGCTGTGTCTGCTTTGTGTCGCTCTTTACGTGTTCCTCCCACACCAGTGTCCAAGGCCTGGGAGGCTGCGGGAAAGCTGTTGGACAGATAATATGTTCTCTCGGTGTAATGAGATCTGGCAATTGGCTGTGGGACAGGAAAAGGCCTGAGAGGAGGAGAAGCTTACACATAAAACAGAAACTTTTCTAGATTCGAGAGGTATACATTTCATGGTGACAAAAACCTTGAGAATGCAAAGCTTAAACATCCTTCATTGGCCTGACCTATAGTGATAGTAATTAAAATCAGAAAAAGCACATTTGACAAATCTGATTAGCCTATACACAATTAACAAATTCAGTGAAAAAAATATTCAACTCCAATGAACAATAAATATATGTTTTGTTATAGACTTTATTAAAAATTACCTGGTCAATTTGGCCAACATATTAAATTTCTTATGCATAGGGGCACATTTTGGAGAGAGACATTTGGTTCTTCAATTCACCATCCTGCCAAGGAGTTTCCTGGGTTGCTTAGCTTGTGTCATTCGTCATTGACTAGTGAGCCTTTTAATTGCTCCCATCTTATGAAGAAGGAAACTGATGAGAAGAGTACACAAGGAGAAGTTTCTGGAAATGGTTTAAAACATTTACATAATTTCCTGAGCCATCCTCTTGTTCTTTGGTGATCTGGCCTGGAGAGTCAAGTGCACAGATGCGTTTAAGAGGCTGACATTGCCAAGTGCCTCCAGGGCCTTGGAGGTAGATGTGTGGGTGCACCCAGCTCCCACAGAGCTGAGTCTGAGCTCACTGCCCAGATGGTTGCAATAAAACCCTTCTTTCACAGAAAAGAAAAACATTTTAAAACAGCTCTCCTATGCACAGTATTATCACAGGCAAGCAAAGAAAATCTGTTCTGAGTCACCCATTTAAATCCAAAGTACTATTTTTAGCTGACAGTCTCAGCTGTTATTTGACACTGTCCTGATGTCTGGGCCTCTTGGCCAGAGTGCCAGTCACTTGCTGATCATTAATGGAGTAGGTGGCTCCATTAATGACTTATTAACAAGTTCAGTTTGAGGCTGTGAACTGGTGGCATCATGGTCTTGCCCTTCTCTGCTGAGTGATCAAAGTTCAGTAGCTAAGACGCTGTGACCAACCATGGCTCCCTCCCACTCACATCTTTCTCATCTCTGCTCTTTCAGAAATAGGCAGGGTTTTATCAAAGAGCTTTCTTAGTTGATGCCACTATGCAAGTGTAATTTGGAAAAAGTCGCATTTTTAAACCAAGACATTTTAAAAAGGGGCTTTTGTTAAAAATATATAAAGCTGGATTTCCCCTAGTGATGTGTGTATATTCATGGATCACCCAGGCTTTCTGTGGCCTACGTTTATTATGCATTCCCAGAAATATGGGAAAATCTCCTGAGAGGAAGCTTCTGGAAAGATTTGCTTCTGTTTTTATCATCTCATTTGTCCCCAGTTTATTCAGCAAGATCCTAGAACCCAGGGCCCAGGAATGACCAGGAAGGGGTCAGGATTTAGGAATCCCCTGAGGTCTGGGCTGGAGGTGGATCTTTTAGCCTTTTCCCTTTCAGTGGGTTTATTGTTCAGGGCTGGCTGCCCCTTTTGCATTCACCATGGTTTTTGTATTTGGTGTATAAAGCCTACCTCTTATTGGTTCTCATGTTTCTAGATTCCAGCATAATGTGCCTGATGGCTGCCAGGAAGTGTTTTCACCCCAGGCTGACCAGTCAGGGTAGTAACCACAGTCTGGGAACCAAGTCTGAAGCAATTTCATTTACCTTAATTAAAATTTCACAATAAGTGAAAAATGTGGAGACTGATTTTCTATTACTGAGTAAATTCAAAATGTAGACAAAAACAATCAAAACCAGTTTTGACCCAAATATGTCAGAAAATTGCTTCAGGTTTTCCATTTCATTGTGTTATTCAAATGTGTTCCACCAAACGCAAAAGCTATGGTCTCCCAGTGCTTTATTATCACTTGAGCTACCAGGAAAGCAACTTGGCAATGTGTGTCAAAAGGCATAACAACATGCACATCTTTGCGCAAGTGATTCTATTTCTTGAAATGTTTTGAAATTTATTCTCGGGAAATAATCAACTGCTGAATACAAAAATTTAGATAACTGAACAATCATCTTGAAGCAGCCGCATGTCCAACAAGAAATTTAGAATACAGCATGATTAATCCCTGTTACAGAATACTATACAGTTACTTAAAAGCTATACCTTTGAAGCACACTAATGGCAAATATTTCATATTACAAAAAGAAAAGAAATGGTGTGGAGAAAGAGATAGAGACAAAGACAGAGGATTGGGAAAAGGGGTGAGGTTAGAAGATGGGAGAGTTGGGGAGAACAGAGTGTGAAGAGTACTGTTGACAGTGAGGTCGTAGGGCAGGGCCCAGGTGTAGGCTACTGCCTATAATGTTGAGATGAGCACATACTGACTCTTCTGAGGACTGGCTCACTTGCCCAATAGCTCCGTTTATTGGTGTTGGTAAGCTATTCTAGAGAATTTTAGAATCCTGAGGAGCAGGTGGGTGATGAGCAGATAAAGACCACACACTTTCTGCTCAGACCGGAGAAACGTCTCTAAACTTAGCAACTGCCTTACAGGGCATTCTTAATGTGCTTGGTCACACTCTTCTTGAATTAAAAAGTAATACTAATGAAGATTTCCTTATCTCAAAGCTTCCTTATAACTATAATATTCTGCTTCCGCCTCCCTTCCCAGGCACACTTCTTGAAGGAATAGACTCAAAATGTCAACTTTCTTAAATCTATTCACAATCCTCATCCCATTGAAGTGAGGCTTGGACTCCTGCCACGTCTCTGAGACTGCTGTGGTGAGGTTAACACATGGTGTTCTAGCTGCCGAATCCAGCAGAATCCTTCACATTCTCATCTACCTGGACCCAATACAGCTTTTAACCATTCTTTGTTGAATTTTCTCTAAAACTCTTCAAAGGCATCATTCTCATCTGCTTATCCTCTCATTCTTACCATTCTTTCTTTGCCCCTTTTACTGGCACCTCCTACCAGGCCTGGTCTTTCCCTCTGACCTTCTAAAAAATATCTCCTTATCTTTCAAGACTTGACTCCAAGTTCAATACCACTGTGGAGTCTTTGCTCACCCACTCCAGTTACCTATCTGCCTCTTCAGAGGTGATTTTGCATGGATGTTAATTAAACGTGAGCATCAGGACACTTCATTTGCAAAGGCCCCTTGAAAGGCCCCAAATTTTATGTGTTTATGAGGTCATAGATCTTTGTAGAATTTGAAGATGTAATCTATTTTCATTTTAAAACATGAAGTGCGTTGTCTCTTTCCACTCTGCCCTCACTCCACTTGGCACATTCCTCTTGACATTGGATAGCTTGGAGTAGCCGAGGGCATTTGGGAGATTCAGTTCAGGAAGAGTTGAATGAGACATTAATTTGAATTTCATCGGATGCATTTGTGTAGCTCATAAATGTTTTCATGTATCGGTAAATGACACTATCTGTCCCGGAGCGGGAATGGTGGAATGGTTTCTGGGAACACTCCTGCTGCCCACAGGGCTGACTCACCCTGTGAGGTGACACTCACAGCAGGAGGCCAGGGGCTGCATCGAATGGAAACAGCCTGTCCTCTGGGCACTGGGACTGTAAGTGAAACAGGTGCTTTATTCTAATCTTTGAATATGTAAAATTGAAAGTGAATGACTCAACCTCTAATAGCACTTAATCAAAATGATCAAAAATAAAAACAAAGATTAATGAACTGTGCTTGAGGAGCACCTGAATTACATTTCTGTTTATGAAAAATGATCATAAAGAATCATTGTCATGAAGAGATGATCAAAGATTATGCAGTCAAAATATATAGGGAAAATGTTATAGAAGTTTGTAATGCAGCTAGTTAATAGAAATATTGTGCTGCGTATTTTCCCCCTGGATTTTATGATACTTGTTATATTATCAGATTTTTTTTTAATTTAGAATTTATAATTTCTTTTCTCACTGTAAATAAAACTTCTCTTTTATATTTACATTTATATTTGTAACTTAGTATTTTTACCTTCAAGAGAGCCCTGGGAATCACATAAACTTCAGGCTCCACAAGCCTGGATGCTCCTGGCCCCCATGCAGTCCTGAATTGCAGCCTGGGGTCTTTATCTTGTAGCTCCATTGCTTAGCCCAGGTCCAAATGCCACTTCAGGCTCAATAAATGTTTGTTGAAAAATATTTCATTACAAAATATTATGATGTTACATTCGGGTTTACTTTATCATAATACAACCAGAGGGTGAGAACCATGGTCATCCTAAAAAGCAAGTCCCAATTCAGATGCGGTGCATTCAGCTACTATGCTCTTCTGCTCATATGGTGCTCCTCAATATTGTGTCTTATTGAATCTGTACCATGTCCCCACTCCCAACAAGTGGGAGACGGAATAAAGGAGAAAAATGAAAGAAATCCTCTAATTACTATAGGTGACTCAGAGTATAGAGTACACAAAATGAAGAAGAAATTAAAGAAGGATCATGACAAATATCTGCCGAGGACCCCTTGAAACACTGAGCTCCCCACATACCCTTTTTTGGCAGAAACAACCCAGCTATTAGGAATAGTATCAGGACTTAAGCTCACCTTCAAACATCAACTAATTTATTTTGTTACTTTCCTTTGTCTTAGAGGCCTTGCTATTTCAGGTGACGAACTCTACCTGGAGGCCTAAATTATAGGTATGCAGCCAGTTGCTGAGTCTACAGAGCACACACCCAAGTCTGGCTTTTTCCACTTTCCATCTCCCTCTTTACGCTGTTCTAGAGATATTCTTTTCTATGGAACTCCAATGTACTCTTTTTAGTTTAAGTGTAATATTTATCTCTTTTCATATCATTGGTGCTTAATTTGCTCCTCTTCTGGGTTTTATGATCCAAACCCTATGACCTCACACACCCTTGACCTCTACTGGAACTCAAGTTTGCTTTCTTTGATGAGTAGTCTTTTCCCTTCTAGATTTTTATAACCATGGCGATACAGTCCTGTTATTTTATCCTTTGTAAGTGTTCACCTGTCATCTTCATCATCAGACCCTTTACCCTTGCATCCCCTCTCTCTATAGGTATTATAAACAAAATTTCCTGAATAATTCATATTTCTCTGACATATAGCTCTGGTGGTTTAATCCAGTTTATCCCCCATCCTCCAATCCTGTCAGCCACTTATAAATAAATATAAAACTGGCATCTCCAATCCCACACTACAGACCACTCATGAATTCTGTCCTCCTCACCGAGAGAGACAGTGAGAGAGAGAGAGAGAGAGAGAGAGAGAGAGAGCGCTTAAAAAGTCAATAAAAGAAAATAAGATAATCAGGATAAACAAAAGAGTGAAGGACTTGGAGATATTAACTATGAAGACAGAACTCTCATATTCATTGTTCAAGATAAAATGAAAAAGTTTTGGACAACAAAGTTGAAAGTGGTCATCTGCTAGGAAAAAAAAGGTTGAAAAATAAGTCTAGCCCTAGCTGGTTTGGCTCAGTGGATGGAGTGTCAGCCTGCGGACTGAAGGGTCCCAGGTTCCATTCCAGTCAAGGGCACATGCCTGGGTTGCGGGCTCAATCCCTAGTAGGGGGTGTGCAGGAGGCAGCCAATCAATGATTCTCTCTCATCATTGATGTTTCTATCTCTCTCAATAATGTGTGTGTGTGTGTGTGTGTGTGTGTGTGTGTGTGTGTGTGTGTTTAAAAAGAGCGCTTTAAAAAGAAAGAAAGAAAAAATAAGTCCACATATAAGCATAACCAATGGACACAAGACACTGGGGGGTGAGGGCATGTATGGGGTGGGGTGGGGGTGCAATGGGGAGATATGGACACATGTAATACCTTACTGAATTAAAAAAATTGAGAGAAAAAAGTAAGTCTAAAGGCTTAAAGCATAGGACAAATATTTGAAATGGGCAAAATAAAAAAAATGTAGAATTTTATGTCTTAGTGGCAAGAGAAATGTCTGCCTCTGTAAAGAATGACCAACTAAACTGAAGATGCAACCTCTGGGCCTTAAGGGTCCATATTGAACACAGAGAAGACCCAGTCACCAAGAGAACAGGTGTTGAAGGAAGATTACATTCCCAGCTTGTGAAAAAATAAAGAACTGCATAGCTCTTCCTTATGTACTGTATTTTGAAATGTGATATTTAAAAAATAATAGTTAGATTAAAATAGAAATGCAGAGAAAGAGGAGAAACCAAGATGGCGGCATAGGTAAACACCTGAAATTGCTGCCTCGCACAACCACTCCAAAACTACAACTAAAAGACAAAACGGACATCATCCAGAAACACAGAAAGGCTGGATGAGTGGAAATTCTACAACTAGAAGGAAAGAGAAAAGCACACTGAGACTCAGAGGAGGTGCGGAAGTAAAGTGCGGAGGTATGGAGGTGCGTGCATGGAAAGGGCTGGCAACTGAGGACGTGGTTGTCTTTTTCAATCGGGAGGGAGACACAAGCTCCCAACTGCTCTGAACTCCAGTTCCGGGTGAGACTCTGGGGATCCAGACTCATAAGGGGAGAAAATGGACTGTCTAGCATCAGGCAGAACTCAAGGGCGGCTTTCTCTCAGAGCTTGCAGCAATTACCGTGGGACACTGAGACCCAGGGGCCTCTTAGGGCAGGGCTGAGGATCAGCCATAGCTGTTTGCTCCATCCTGTTAATTCCCTGAGACCCCTCCCCACCCATGCGCAGAGGCTTTCACATATGAATGGCCTGGCCCTTTGCAATATAAAACTACCTAACAAACTGCAGCTGGGTCAGAGAGACCCAGAACATCCATAAGAAGGCCCAAGGCCCCACAGCAGCTTGCATTGCTTCACAGCTGGGCCTCATCTGGGCACCTCCAAACCCCACGAAAGTAGAGGAATCTGCAGATCTCTCTGTAGCTCCTGCTGGGTGGCCTCAGGCAGAGGCTAAATTAGCACCTCCTTGGAGATCCAAGAGCCAGTGTACCCAGGGGTCAGAGTGGGACCATCCAGATCACAACTCTTCAGATCTATAAGGGACACACTCAGGGGACAGACTCAGTGAGCACCAAAGCCCCACTGAAGCAAGTCTTGCCCCATAAGGGTGTCTCCAGCACAGAAGTTCTCCCATCGTAGACACAGCTGATTCTCACAGCCAATTGGCCTGGAGGTCAATTCCTCCCAGTGATACCAACAACAATCAAGGCTTAACTACAATGAGACTGTGCACACAGCCCACAAAGGGGTGCACCAAGAGTGTCCACCTCAGGTAACTGGGGAGGCTGAGCCACTGGGCCCTATAGGACACCTAGCACACAAAGCCACTCCATCAACACAGGGAAGCAGCCAAAATGCAGAGACAAAGAAACAGGTCACAAATGACAGAAATGGAGAAAAGCAAACTACTGGATATAGAGTTCAAAACCACAGTTATAAGGTTCTTCAAGAATTTTCTAGAAACTGCCGATAAATTTAGTGAGACCCTCGAGGATATGAAAAAGGACCAACTAGAAATTAAGCATACACTGACTGAAATAAAAAATAATATACAGAGATCCAACAGCAGACTAGAGGATCGCAAGAATCAAGTCAAATATTTGAAATACAAAGAAGCAAAAAACACCCAACCGGAAAAGCAAAAAGAAAAAAGAACCCAAAAATATGAAGACAGTGTAAGGAGCCTCTGAGACAACTTCAAGAGTACCAACATCCGAATTATGGGGGTGCCAGAAGAAGAGAGAGAGCAAGATATTGAAAACCTATTTGAAGAAATAATGACAGAAAACTTCCCCCACCTGGTGAAAGAAATAGACTTACAAGTCCAGGAAACACAGAGAACCCCAAACAAAAGGAATCCAAAGAGGACCACACCAAGACACATCATAATTAAAATGCCAAAAGCAAAAGAGAAAGCAAGAATATTAAAAGCAGCAAGAGAAAAACAGTTAGTTACCTACAAGGGAGCACCCATACGATTGTCAGCTGATTTCTCAACAGAAACTATGCAGGCCAGATGGGAGTGGTAAGAAATATTCAAAGTGATGAATAGCAAGAACTTACAACCAAGATTACTCTACCCAGCAAAGCTATCATTTAGAACTGAAGGTCAGATAAAGAGCTTCACAGATAAGAAAAAGCTAAAGGAGTTCATCACTGCCAAACCAGTATTATATGAAATGCTGAAAGGTATTCTTTAAGAAGAGGAAGAAGAAGAAAAAGGTAAAGATAAAAATTATGAACAACAAATACATATCTATCAACAAGTGAATCTAAAAATCAAGTGAATAAAAAATCTGATGAATAGAATAAACTGGTGAATATAATAGAATCAGAGGCATAGAAAGGGAGTGGACTGACAATTCTTGGGGGAAAGGGGTGTGAGGGGTGCAGGAAGAGACTGGACAAAAATCATACACCTATGGATGAGGACAGTGGGGGTGTTAAGGGCAGAAGGTGGTGTGGGAACCGGGTGGATGGGAGCTATGGGGGGGAAAAAGAGGAACAACTGTAATAATCTGAACAATAAAGATTTATTAAAAAATAGAAATGCATTAACACAATAAATGTATAAGGTTAAAAGGGGACATGAATTCACTTACATGAGAATTCTTTAGAGTTAGATTCAAAGTATATTCAAGTTTGAAGATACAGGGACAATATATTTCAAAGGCAATACAAATATTTGCTTCTTGTTTTTGAGTAAATTTGGTTTGACTCCAAGAACCAGTTACTCATATTTACATATTTTTTCAAATTATTAATTAAAAACTAATTAACAATACTCTCAACCTGGATTTCTTTCTAGTTTCCTTGACAAATTGGCTGTGGGTGTTTCTTGAAAGGGAAATATGACAAAGATGTGTTCCACCCTTTCAAGGTGTCTGACATTTCTTCACCATCACATGGGAAGCAAATAGATTTTTGCTACTAATGTTGGCATAAATTTGTGCTAAAAAAAAATGGAACATCCCAGGGGAGTGTTAAATCTTGAGAAAAGGGTAGGCAGGAAATGAAAATCTACATTATCTGATCTTGGCCAAATTTGGGGGATGGCATTTTGCACACATTGAGAATGCCTCTCTGTGTTTACATTAGCAAACTTTCCTACCTAATTCCAGAACAACATATATATCTTTGACAAATAGAAAATGAGTCTCTAGGATTTTACTCCTCCCAAGTTCATATAAATCTTGGAGTAAGCAAAGGCCAGTGACAATATCCACATTGTTCTTTGTCCCCATTCTAGCCCCTGCCTACGACCATATTATTTCCAGGGACTGGATGCTATGTGCTAACCAAACAGAGTGACCAGTACTGCTTTCTGCCAATTTATGAGGAAGTCTCCAGAGTAATCTGAGCAGTAGAGAAACAGCAAGAAGAGTACAACAAAAAGTATATTTCTTCCTGTTATATCCTAGATCATGCTGGGTCCCCAGAAAGGTCCCCATGTTAAACTTTCTGTTTGTTACAAAGAAATTCACCCTTATTCTCTTGTACCCCATGTCCCATTCTGATATGTGTGTGGTACTCCCAACTTTGGCATAATTCCCTGGCAGGGGAAATACAGATTGTATGATTGCTGAAGTTTTTTCCCAAGAGAAGATCCAATCTTACAAAAAGAGTTGTGTTTCCTGGGGACACACTGAATAGCCCCACTGTTTTCTCAGGAAGCTGCGTTCACTTTGTGCTTAACCAACCACACCCCCAAAAATAACTCAAGCAAAGAGGTACTATAAAGAGTTCACACATGAATTGTTTTGGAAATTTTTCTGGCAAGAAGTGAAGTGTTCCAAGTTTGGGGCTATTTCTCACATAAGAAGCGTAGGCATCACTTGGCTGACAAGTCTTTCAGCAGGCTCAGCTCCCACTTGTTTAGCTGCAGTGAAGGGTGTTACAGCCCTGAACCAAATTCCAGCTGAGGGCACCTTGACCTACAGGGGCTAGTCAGCATAAGTCTCAAGGGGAATTTATGCATCCTGGGAATAATTTCATTAAAGACTTGGAACCAGATTTCTTAAATCAAAGGGAGATGTCTCATATTCTAAAAAGTTGAACTTGTTCTGATACTCTTATAAAATTGAGAGTATTACAATTCAACGTATCAGTGAAACTTCGTTTATATGGGCAAGAGTCAAGATTGAGATCACTGTGGCATTTGTAAACATGGCCATAAAATTCTTTCACACTCCTCCGATGGAAAGACAGGTATATGGCTCCTCTCCATAAATTTGGGTTTTTTGACTGTTTGATTAGTAGAATTCAGAGGAAGAGCACTGTGCTCATTTTTATACCCAGGCCTTAAAAACACTGGCTTTTGCTTCCTGACTCTTGGGATGCTCACACTTGAGATCCAAACACCATGCTGTATGGAAGCCCAAGCAGCATATGAAGAGACCCCATGAGAGGAACTGAGGACCCTGATGCATAACCTGGGCTAACCTTCCAGCTAATAAGTAGCACTAGCTTGCCAGTAAACAAAGGCCAGTGACTGAGCTATCATAGAAGTGGATCCACCAGCCCCCAATTGAGCTGCCCCAGCTGACCCCCACTTTATCAGATGAGTCGTTCCTGCTGAGCCCTGACAGAATTTTAGATTTATGATAAAAATAAACTACTGTTGTTTTAAATAACTAAATTTTAGAGTGAATTATTATGTGGCAACATATAACTAATAAAGTCAACTGGCCAAAGGATATATTTAGGCAATTTAATGAGGCTTAAAAGGGACTTTTCCTTAATCCAGTTTTGATTTTGAAATTTAAGAAAGCAGATTCAGTTTAAGATAAAGCATGCTTTGTAGCAAATATAAATTTGATGTTAGTGTTTTGCAGTAAGCTCTGTTAAATCAATATCCTGAATGTTTAAAATTAAGAACAATAATATTAATAACAAAAACATAGCATTATTGGTCAATTTAAATTATAATATTACTCCTAACATGTGAGTCTTATTGTTGTTACCTTTGACCTTTTTGCCTTAATTGCATGTCTCTTAGTGATGGATGATTTTAATGCTTTGATTATTCTGTAACATTAGATTACATGGAGAGATTTGTGATGATACAACCATTAAGATGTTCAGTCAGTCTGTTCCAGTTTCCTTGTCTCTGGTTCTATTTTATTCATCATTTTATTTTGATCATTAGATTCCACGTGTGAGGTCATGTGATATTCGTCTTTCTCTGACTATCATATTTCACTTAGCATAATAATCTCAGACTGACCAATCTCAGAGAGGGCGGGGAGAGATTAACCAAATAATTTATATGCATATATGCATAACCCATGGGCACAGACAATAGGGTGGTGAAGGCCTGAACAGGGTGGGAAGCTGGTGGAGAGGGACAATGGGGGGGAAGGGGGAGGGAAGAAATGCTTGAATAATTAAAAAATAAAAGATGTTCAGTTAGCATGGGACAGAATACATCAACACAAAACCTTATGAAATGTAAAGTAAATGAAACACAGCCTCCTGTGTTACAACACATCTCAAGTACTTATAATAAAGATATATTCCCTTATGTATTCACTAGAGGCCCAGTGCACGAAATTTGTGCACTCGGGGTGGGGGGTCCTTCAGCCCAGCCTGTGTCCTCTCACAGTCCAGGAGCCCTTGGGGGATGTCCAACTGCTGCGGAGGTGGGAGAGGCTTCCACCAACAACGCTGCACTCACCAGCCGTGAGCCCGGCTTCTGGCTGAGCAGCTCTCCCCCTGTGGGAGCACACTGACCACCAGGGGGAAGCTCCTGCGTTGAGCATCTGCCCTTGGTGGTCAGTGCGCGTCATAGTGACCGGTCATTCTGCCATTTGGTCAATTTGCATATTAACCTTTTATTATATAGGATTCACTCCACAAATATATAATGAGCTCCAGTCATTTACCAAGCATCTACTAGTGGCTAAACATAAAGATGAATAAGAAGATATAGTGAATAACAATGAATAACAATCTTCTGAAAAGGAAAGCCAGCAATTCCCACACCTTGGCTGCAGTGTATTTGAATAATGTTTCTGTCATCTGCAATCAAAAGATTCCTAAAATAGCTGATCTATCAGGTGAATCTATTTTCTGCCAAGAAGTGATATATGGAAGTGAGGATGATTTGAAAGAGGAGGTTAAGAAGAGCCCAGAGTCTGGGGCCTCCTCAGTGAGCATGTTCCAGGCAGCTAAAGACAAACAGGGGGTTTTGTTTGTCTGTGCTTTGGGACCTGATAAAAAGTAGTAGAAATCATGGTGTTTGGGTGACTCCCAGAAATTCACCTTACTTGTATGTATGGACTTAATACTTTACAACCTTGCATACACTAGAAACCTAATCTATCCTACCTAATAAAAGGGAAGTATGCAAATAACCATCACTCCGCTATGCCCATGATTGGGCTGGCGGCAGGCTGGGGGCGGGACTTGGGGTGGCCAATTGGGCTGACAGGATGAGCGGGGGGCAGGGACTCGTGAGTCCCCGCCCCCCGTTCCTCCCGCAGGCCCCAATGGCCGGCACTGCGGGAGGACTGATGGAGCTGGCGGAAGGCGCCGGTGGCGGAACTTGGGGTGGCCGATTGCGTGGCTGCCAGCACCAGTTTTCTGCCAGCAGCAGTTTTCCTCTGGCCACCCGTCGATCGGAGCGCCTCCCGATCGAAGTTCCTCTCGGGGTGGCCGATCGCGCTGGCGGGAGGCACTCCGATGGACGGGTGGCCAGAGGAAAACTGCTGCTGGCGGAAAACTGGTGCCGGCAGCCAGGTGAAGGAAGGTCTATTGCATGAAACTTTGTGCAACGGGCTTCTAGTATATATATAAAAGCCTAAGCAACCATTCGACCATTTGACTGTTCGACTAGTAGCTATGATGCACACTGACCACCAGGGGGCAGACACTCAATGCACAGGCATGGAAACAGGGAACAGACTGATGAATCTCAGAGGGAAGGAGAGAGGGGGGAGGGCAGAAAGATATTAAACAAAGATCTTATATACATACTAGAGGCCTGATGCATGGATTCATGCACCAGTGGGGTCCCTCAGCCTGGTCTGCAGGGATCAGGCCAAAACCAGCAGTCCGACATTCCCTAAGGGGTCGTGGATTGCAAGAGGGCACAGGCCAGGTCGAGGGACCCCACCGGTGCATGAATCCATGCACCGAGCCTCTAGTTCTTTGTAAGATTTAAAAAATCATCTACATGATTTAATATTTTATAGAATATACACACTAACATATTTTTTAATATGGTTTTTATTGATTTCAGAGAGAGGGAGGGAGAAGGAGAGAGGGGGAGAAACATCGATGTGAAAGTAAGACATCAATTGGCTACCTCCTACATGCCCCCTATTGGGGATTGAGCCCACAACCAGGGCATATGCTCTGAGCAGGAATTAAACTGGCAACTTCCTGGTGCATGTGATGATGCTCAACCAACTGAACCACACCTGCAGGACTCCACACTAACATTTTAATTAATCCTCACAACTGCCCAATAAGTTTCATTATTATCCCATATTAGACATGACATAACCAAGGTCCAGAAGTGAAGGATATGGATAAGGATCAAAGTTAACTGACTCCAAATTTAATGTTCTTTCACTACTCCACCCCTGTTGAAGAAAACTTAGATAAACTTTATTGTAATCTCACATTTGAAGCATTTTTGTTGGGGCTGGAAAAGGAATTTACAAAAAAAGACACACACACAAATGATTATCAAAGTGTTTCAGAAACTTGTATCAAAGGAAGATTGTAGAAACTAAAAGTTGTCTATTTGAGCTGGCAAACTGAAAAGAAAATCCTCTCTTTTTTATAATATCAGGATAATCAGATAATATTTTAAACTGTTGCTATGTTTTTCTGACTATATGACCTTCTCTCCTCTTCAGGCCAGACTAGGCTGCCAGGGGCACCGGCAGGACTGTTCAGCAGAGAAAGGGTTTGATGCTGTTCCTAAACCTCGCCCAGCTCCTGCGTAGCATTGGCAGTAGGTTGAGAACTTTGGAGCCTGACATAATGGGGCAGGGGTAGGGGGCAAGACAGATCATCCTGTAAAAGCCATAAGGGTATACAGTCTGGGCAGGGACCCTGGCAGATGTGGGAGACTCAGAGAAAACCAAGAGCAGTAAGGTTAGCAGGGAGAGGCCCTGTGCCAGAACAAGTCAAGAAAGAAAAATCACAATGTCAGCAGCAGCAGCCACAGATATCAACAATGAAACCAGTCCAACTCCCTTCAGCAGGTGACAGCCAGGGCCCACTCAAGGTGCAGCACCAGGCCAGGGGTCCCCTTCTTACACCCTGAGGTTATGTGAGCCCCTCCCCCCCCATTACCCAAACACCACCTTTGAGTGAGTGCCAAGAAAAAAGGGAAGAATTTGAGAACCTGAGTAACTATCCCAAAGCATTGATTTAAACCTAAGGAGACTGTTAAAATTGTGGGACCAAACTGAACTAAAATTGATGTGTGAGTGGAGGAGCCACACCCAGTGGAACCCATCAATCGTACCTGTCCTAAATTCCTACCTGGGTCTTCCTACCACACAGTGATTTGGTTTCTTCCTTTGAAACACTGTTCCCCTAGCTTGCTTATTTATTTATTTATTTTTTTAAAAGCACCTAGAGAATTTATTATAAACACAGATTTTTATATTTTACTAGAGGCCTGGTGCATGAAAATTCATGCACTGGAGGGGGGTCCCTCAGCCCGGCCTGCCTTTCTCACACACCTCAGGATCGGGAAGCGACCTGGCAATCAGGGGAAGGCGACGCCCCCATCACACCTCTGCTGCTGCCACTGCTGGCAGCGCAAGCCTCAGCAGGCACTGGTTACCTGAGCCTTGGGTGGCCCTGGGCGGCTGGGCAGCTGCCATCCAAGGCTTGCCTGTGCCTTGGGCTGGCCCTGGGCAGCTAGGGGGCTGAGGGGACTGGAGGACTCTGGAGGCAGGTGTGCAGAGTGGCCAGACCCACGCCTGCCGCCCTGGCAAGGCTGAGGGGACTGGGCGCCACCATCTTGTGGCTGTGGGCGCTGCCATCTTTGAGGGCATGGCAGTCAATTAGCATATTCCCTCCTTATTGGCTGTGAGCACTGCCATCTTTGTGAGGGTGTGATGGTCAATTAGCATATTCCCTCTTTATTAGATAGGAAAATATACAGTCCCATGAGACCTACTGAATTAGAATTACTAAGGGAGGAGGGTCCAGGAACCAGTACTTTTTAAAAAAATATATTTTATTGATTTTTTACAGAGAGGAAGGGAGAAGGATAGAGAGTTAGAAACATCGATGAGATCGATCAGCTGCCTCCTGCACACCCCCTACAGGGGGGGTGCCCACAACCAAGGTACATGCCCTTGACTGGAATCAAACTCGGGACCCTTCAGTCCACAGTCCAATGCTCTATCCACTGAGCCAAACTGGTTAGGGCAGGAACCTGTACTTTTTGCAAGCATTTCTGGATACCCTTTGATCACTTTGACAAATGCTGCTGTAGATTATGGAGTAGCTCCCACATGTAAGATATAATGTCATGAGGCCTCTAATGCGGCCTGACAGGCTGATTCTGGCTGTGTTTGCAGCTACCAGGGAAAAGTATTGTAACTCTTCTTGAGCCACGATTATTCCTGATTGTATTTCTCTCTCCTTCAATCTTTAGGGGCCCAAAGTTATCACTTCATTACCATGCTTACACAAAGCCAGATTAAATTCTATCAATTTGGGTAAAGACTTTAAGCCTTTGTTTTGTGTCATGCAGACAAATCAACAGCTTGGATGGCTGCATCCCACACTTTGGCCATCAGGATTAGTTTGGGTGAACAGTGCCAATCAGAGCAAAGCTAATGATGTGGGATCGCTGGTGAAGTGAAGGATGCCCTTCCTCTACCCCGGATGTGAATGAGGTAGAGATATCAATTAATTTTAGTTAATATCAGTTAATTAATATCAGTGTGCTGGGGTATTAATCACAATATCTGGGGGCAAGCCATAGAAAGCTCTATTTTTGACAAGGTCACCCAGAAAATTTGCAGATCACATCATCTATGCTCATATCAGACAGAGCCAGATTCTGAGAAAATGAAGGCATTATAGTCAGGACTTTTGGTAATTTCCAAGAAGAAAGAAGATGGCAACAAGAGTGCACATCTTGAAGCCCATGCAGAACCTGTGGCTCACCTGGGAGCATGCCTCTCTCTTCCAGGCACTGGGACTCAGGCTGAGCCTCTGTGGGGCAGAGCAGAGGCCAGGGAAATGGAAACCACTCTGGACCCAGCAGGACCTCCCTGACCCGGGCTTGTTAGACAATAACTGGGAAAGAAGGACAGGAGGATGGGTGAGACCTGGTCCCTGTCCTCCCCAAGGCCACAGACTTCTGGCCCTGTGAGAGAAGAGTGAGTGCCTGATGGCAGTCCTGTGGGCCCTGTCTCCAGGATCAGGAAGGACTCTGGGAAGGCAGCCTGGAGCCTGAGTCTGAAAACCGAGTAGACTTTTGTTCTTGGTTTTATTTTGTTTTCCTATTTTAACATGTTCCAAAAAGGATTTGAAGCAATTTTGAGTTGGGACGTTCCCAGCTGAGAAGTGGTTTGCGGGCAGAGAAAACAGCGGGGAGTAAGGCACAAAATAAACACAACCAAGGTAGGGAAGAGAGAGGGGAGCAGTGGGGTGGTCAGACCTGGGGGAATGATGCCATCGGGAGGTGCTCCACCTGCCCAGGTGAAAGGTGATGAGGGTCCGGGCCCAGGCAGGATCAGTGGACCAGGAAAAGAGGAACATGCATGGAGGCACTTTAAAAAGCAGATTCTGCGGGACTGGCCACAGATGGAACGTGGTATTTAAAATAAAGTTTTAAAAAGGTAAGAGTTGAGAAAAATGCTGACAATTCTAGTTTGGCTGCAGACCAGAGGGAAACATTATTAGCCAAGATGGAAAATACAGGATGAAGTGTCAGCCAGAGAGACACCTGGGCAGGGATGGAGCAGTCTGTTTGGAATTTAAAAACTATAGATTATAGGTGCAAACTTTCAGTTATAAAATAAATAAGGCCTCAGGACATAGTGTACAACATGGTGACTATAGTTGATAAAACTGTATTGTGTATATGAAAGTTCTAAGAGAGGAGATCATAAAAGTTCCCATCATAAGAAAAAAAATAGTAACTACATAAGGTGATGGATGTTAACTAGACTTGTGTGGTGATCATGTTGCAATGTATACAAATATAAAATCTATGTTGTACAGCTAAAACTAATAGTAAGTTATATGTCAATTACACCTTAATAAAAATTAATTAAAGAAAAAATTCCTGAACAAAAGGGTGTTTTAAATATTTTAGAATAGTTCAAATTATTAAATAAAGTGTTTTAACATCTAAGCACCAGGATAAAGGGTGCTTCAAAAAAACATCAACAACAAATAAATGGCCTACAAAATCCTACCTTGATTACCTCAATCAAGAAGAGCACTTTTGGAAAAATTATATAAAAGCAAGCTATTCTGCTAGAAATATTTAATATATTAGATGCTAATTTTAGCTACAATTGCAAATAAAGGGGAACAGGTGATCCTACTATCATAAAAATGATTGGTTATAAAGTTATTTATATGTAGTAAATACCAGGTACAACATAGAGTAAGTCACAGTGCTGATGAAGAGAACTATGAGACAATTCTGAAGTCAAACAGAGGCTAAAAATAGATACGTAAGTAGGTTATGCAGGAAAAAACATCTCCAGAACAGCTACCAATCAGAACTGAGAGCTTAAGCTCCAACCTCAAGGAGGGAGCAGAACGATAACAACACAGATTGGAATACAAAAGCTTCAAAAGTAAGATGAAAATAGGATAGGGGATCAATTTGCAACATCCTTGAGACCTAGGGACTGATTACACACATACACTATTTTATCCTGTGCTTCCTTGAGTTTTGGTGTTGCAATTGTTTTGTTTTGTTGTGCTTGTTTTTGCCTAGCAGAAGATACTCTGAGAACTCTTAGCATGCCAACAGGCCAGAGGACAGCCCTGCGTTCTTGCTCCAGAAAGGGGCAGGGGCAGGGGCAGGGGGCAAGCCGGGGGGAAATAACGAGCAGCACAGCTCATTACTAGAGTCCAAGAGTCCCCTGAGGGGCTGTGGGAACTGGTCCAACCTGCAAGACACCTAGAGCTTTAACCAGTAAAATATTATGCCCAACCAGTGCAGGCTTCTGGGGATTGCATAAGTCAAGCCCCTGTCTCTAAGGCACAAAAACAAACTGCGAGTGAGCATTCCTTGGCTTTAGCTGTATTTTCTGCTGGGCAAAAACAAACACAACAACAAAAAGAAACAATTGCAACACCAAACTCAAGGAAGCACAGGATAAAATAATGTATGTGTGCAGTCAATCCCTAGGTCTCAAGGATGTTGCAAATTGAACTCCTATCCTGTGTTCATCTTATTTTTGAAGCTTTTGTGCTCCAATCTGTACTTGTTTTGTTCTGGTTTCTCTGCTGAGCACATAAACTGCTTCAGAGACAAACAGCAGCATTTTGTCCAAGAAACTTGGGAAGCCCATGGTATTGACAATGTGCTGAGAATCAGTTGATGTTTGACTTCACCAAGGCTCAGCCTATTTGAGTTTCCAGCCCCTCTGAATCTTAATAATGAGCACAGATCGCTGGGGCCGCTGATAGTAGAAACCTTTTCTCTGCTATGTTCTCCAGCTGTCACTTGAACTTACTGGTAAAATTTCAGTAGACAATAGTGAGACTGTCAAGTCAAACAGTCAGCCTTTTCATGATCCAGCCAGGCCTCTGGATTTACTAGGGTGCCAAGAGTCTAGGCCTGGCAGAGAAGACAGAGAAGGAATGGCAACTACGGGAACAAGACATGTCATCAGAAGAACTTCTCCCTTCTGGAAGGAAGGGGTATCTATATGTGAGGGCCTTCCTGCTAAATGCATGTTAAAGTCATGGATTAAATCTGTAAGCCTCAATTTCATCCCTACTGTAGTCCTCCCTCATCTGAGCGGGATGCATTTGAAGGCCCCAGTGGATGCCTGAAACTGCAGATAATTACCAAACCCAATATGTACTATGGGTACATATCCCTGTGCATACATACTTATGACAAATTTTAATTTCCAAATTAGGCATACTAAGAGATTAACAAACTAATATTACAATAGAACAATTATAGTAATACTAGAGGCCGGTTGCAGGAAGATTCCTGCAAGAATAGGGCTTCCTCGTGCCTATTCCTGCAAGAATAGGGCTTCCTGTGGCCAGAGTGAAGCAGAGAAGGGAGCGAAGCCCTTCTCCGCCGCCTCGCTCCCTCCCGTCTCCGCTGCCTTGCTCCTTCCCTTCTCTGCCTCTTCATTCCCTTCTGCAGCACTTGGCTTCCTTCTACACTGTCTTCAGTCTTCACCCCACACCTGCGTATGCAAATCAACTTCCATCTTTGTTGGGTTAATTTGCATACTCACTCCTGATTGGCTGGTGGGTGTAGCGGAGGGACAGTCAACTTGCATGTTTCTCTTTTATTGGTGTAGCTACTGTAATACAAGTTTTGTGATTGGCTTTGGGGCCATTATTAAGTCAAATAAGGGTTACTTAAACACAAGCACCGCGATACTGTGACAGTCCATCTGATCTCATCAGCTACCAGTAAGTGACTCACTGTTGGGGACCTTGTACGCATGGATGAGCTGGACAAAGGGATGAGTCAGGTCCCTGGTGAAACAGTGAGAAGGGGCAAGATTTCTTCACTCAACTTAGAACAGCATACAATTGTTTATTTCTGGAATCTTCTACTTCATACTTTCAGACTGAGATTGACTGCAAGTAACTGATTCTGTGGAAAACAAAACCACAGATAAAGCGGGGTGGGGGCCCTACTGTACCTTTGTTGATTGTACATCCCAGAATTTGAAGCCTGGAGCAGGGTCTTGAATGCACAAGAAACAAGAAATGCAAAAACATTGAAAATAGCAGAATAATGGGAACTTATGAGGCTGAGAAACACTTTAAGGGAAACGGACACGACATGGGTTTTCTGAGATCACAGAGTACAAACTTGAGAGGAGAACATCAACCTTGAAGGAGTAACCAAGTTGGGAAGAGTTGAGTAAAGCCCTGGTCAAATAGGGTTCTATTCCTCACCATCTCTGTCAATCCCAAGCTTTTACCTGTTGTTACAGAAACAGGCAGGGGAGATATTTTAGATATCCTACCTAATAAAGAGGGAATATGCTAATTGACCCTCATGCCATCACAAAGATGGCAACACCCACAGCCAATAAGGAGGGAATATGCTAATTGACTGCCCCACCCTCAAAGATGGCAGTGCCCACAGCCAATAAGGAGGGAATATGCTAATTGACTGCCCTCACAAAGATGGCGGTGCCCACAGCTAATAAGGAGGGAATATGCTAATTGACTGCCACACCCTCAAAGATGGCAGTGCCCACAGCCACAAGATGGCGACACCCAGTCCCCTCAGCCCCACCAGGCCTTGCCATGCACCTGCCTCTGGAGTCCTCTAGTACCCTCAGTTCCCCCAGCTGCCCAGGGCTGGCCTGAGGTACAGGCAAGCCTTGGATGGCGGCTGCCCAGGGCTGCCCAAGGCTCAGGTAACCAGAGCTGGCCGAGGCTTGCGCTGCCAGCAGTGGCAGCAGCAGAGGTGTGATGGAGTGTCACCTTCCCCTGATCGCCGGGTCGCCTCCCGCCCCTGAGGGCTCCTGGACTGTGAGAGGGGGCAGGCCAGGCTGAGGGACCCCCCCTCCAGTGCATGAAGTTTCATGCACTGGGCCTTTAGTTTAATAAATAAAATGGTGACGTCTGACCCATCAGAATGATGTGGACCAGGATGTCGGAGCAGGTGCTCGAGAGCTCCTGCCAGGCTAGGTCCAGGGAGACCCCAGGAATGGGCCCAGCAGCTGGGACATCAGAGCCCAGTCAGGACAGATCATTGCAGTAATTCACAGGTTGGTACACCTGCACCATATGAATGCCTGCCCTGCTCACAGGCCCTGCTTTTATTCTACTTGTTTCCTCTCTACCAACTTGATATGAGATGTTCTTTATGCCGCAGCCTAAGCATCTAATTCCATATCACCCCAGAGTGGTTGCCTGTTGCTTAACTGGCCCCCTCACTATTGTAAGAACCTTGGGATAAAGGGGTCTTTTTCTCTGTGTTTCTGCATCTAACACTAAAGTAGGAGTGCTGGGACCCCGGAAGAGGTGGCATCTGAGAGATGTTTGTGTGAGATAAAATTCAGACATGCAGAAAAGAGGAGAACTGGTTCTGCAAGCTATGGAAATGGAATAAAAGAAGGCAGAAAAGTAAGCAGTGAATGGCTGTGGTAGAAAGAGGCAAAACTGAAGTCCGGCTGCATAAAGGAAGAAAGAAGGACAGCGACAGGGACGAAGTCTGAAAGGTATTCTGAAACCAAACTGTAAGGTGACAACAGTGACCGGCTAAGGACATCAAACTGCGTGACGTAGACACGCAGAGAGCTAAAAGCTGGAGACGGGCAGATCATCTCCAGGTGTGTAATGTATTGAGTAGGAAAGAGTCTAAGATTCGGGGCCAGTAAATGGTTGTTTCAGTTGTCTAGGCGGGAGGCAGTGTCATAACTTGACCTTAGCAGGTAATGACAATGGGAAAGACATTATGGAGTATAATTTGCAGCCCTCAGTCACTGATCGGAAGCACAAATCATGAAGGGTGAGAATCAAAGATGATGGCAAAGCTGTGAGCCTTGAATCCTGGGAGAATGCTGCTCCCTCCACAGCATGAGTTATTAGGTGAAGGCCCAGCTGGGATCCGGTTGGGAAGGGCAATGAAGGGTTACCCTAAAAGCATTTGAATCCCTTGGACTAGGCAGAAAACCAAAGGGCGGGTTGCAACAAACAGTCACAAATGTGGGATCAGAGCTCAGGGGACATCAGAGCTCAGGAGACATTAGAGGATAAACTCAAACAGACTTCAATTTTACTGAACATAACAAGATGGCTCTAGCCAGTTTGGCTTAGTGGAGAGCGTGTCGGCCTGCGGACTGGAGGGTCCTGGGTTCGATTCTGGTCAAGGGCACGTGCCTGGGTTGCAGGCTCAGTCCCCAGTGTGGGGCATGTGGGAGGCAGTCGAACAAGATCAATGATTCTCTCTCATTGTTGATGTTTCTGTCTTTCTCTCCTTCTCACTTCCTCTCTGAAATAAATAAAAATATGTTTTTAAAAAATTAAAAAAAAATAAAAGATGAAGCTTCTGTGGGCAGGTTTGGATCCTGGCTGTGGCACTCACTTCCGCATTCCCTGAGGCTCTCTGCTCCTCCGTGGGTCTTGGAGAAAGGTGGGCAGGCACTTGGTGGCTCCTGAGCCGCCTAACTGGGCTGCCTCGTGCCAAGCTGACTTCCAAGAGGCCAGGCAAGAACAGAGGCAGCCATTACCCAGAGCTTTTCTAACCTCTGGAGAATCACACTTTAAAAAGCTTTTAACAGTGTTATTTATAAATCAGTGGACATGGAAAGAATATTTTATACAACACACATTTATACACGAGCAAAATACATTAGCCATGGCTAGGAAATGCTGGATTGTTCAGAGAAGTTTTAGCATAACCAAAGAAACCCACTGTCTCCAAGAAACAAATCACTTTTTTCTAAGTACACAAGACAATACTGATCTAAAATTGACATTGTCATTGTTACGACACAAATCTCAGCTCAGCACGTAGAATGCTCCTGTATTCTGGCATTATTGGGTTTACTTGTTATTAACTTTGTTTACTTTTGCTGAGTATCCACAAACGATTTCCTCTTTCGGAAAAGGATTTTTAATTGTTTAGTTAAACAAATTTATTCTAGCCTCTTCTAGACTGGACATTTTGAAAAACTAAGAGTTTCAACAGTCACCTGCTCTCAAAACAATAATTGTAACATCTGACCTTGTGTAAGAACACACTTTCCCAATTAACCATTTCACTGCACCAACACAATTATACCACACTCACTTGGACAATTTCCTTCTTTCCTGAATTCACTTATATTTCAATTAAAAAAGTAAAATTAAGCAAAATGATCAAGTGTTTATGTTCTGGAGTCAGACTCCCTCAGTTTGGGTCCTGGGGCTCTGTAAGAGCTTTCCGCCTCTGCCACAACCACTTCACATAGAATGGGTGGCTTAAGGTGACAGAAATGTGCTTTCTCACAGTCCTGACACTGCAAGTCCAGGTGTCAGTGGGCCATCCTCCCTCTGAAAGCTCTGGAGAAGAATCCTTTCTTGTCACTTTCATCCTCTGGTGCCCCAGACATTTCTAGGCTTGAGGCAGCAACACCCCAATCTCTACCTTTCTCTTCACATGGTGGTCTCCTTTCTGTCTGTCTGTGTGTCCATTCTGTCTCTCATAAAAATACTTAGGGCCCACTCCAACCCAGGATTACCTCATCTCGGATCCTCAACTTAATTACATCTGCAAAGGCCCTTTTCCAAATAAGGTTACTTATACAAGTACCGAGAGTTAGGACCTCGACATATGGTGTTTTGTGTTTTTTTTGGGGGGGGGGGGGACAAAATTCAGCACCATTGCCAGTTGTGTGGCCCTAGGCAACTTACTTTACATCTCTGTGCTTTTATGTCCTCACCTGTAAAATGGAATGCTGATAGTACTCAGTAATTATGTAAGTAAATAATACATTCAAACTAGTTAGCACAGTGCTTGAAACATAAATATTGTCTATTATTCTTTGCTTGGGTAATGGAAGAAAGAAACAAACAGAACAAGATCAAATTATGATACTTCTCTTTACCACGCACTATGCTTTGCATTTCCGTAGTATGTATTTTCCATATTAAGTTTTACACAATATTTCTTTCATTTCAGCGTTCTTAATGAAACAGAAAGCATTTTAAGTATCATGCTATTCTGTTTTGTAACTGAATAAACTGAGGCACAGTGTGGTTAAGTCATTTCCACAAGCTGGCAGCAAAGCTGGAACACTGGAGGTCTGACTATACACCCAGCGCTCTTTCTATTCTACCAACATACACAGGCAAGTTATTTTACATTTTTATGACAACCCATCCTTCTGTAGCCAACATTTTAAGGAATTGATCATGATAGAGATCTTGATTTGAAATATACCTATAACAATTAATAAAGGAGAGAGATTAGAAAAGCAAGATGAATTTAAAAAGGGGGAGAAGAAAATATATTTATGAAGTGATTAAAGGTAGGCTTTATTTAAAATGTCCTTTTCTTCAAGTTTCATATTTACTATTTCAATATGTTTGGTCCAAAATAGGTTACCAGGCAACCTCTTCAGGCAAATCCCCTTGAATCTGTTCCTCTCCCCTCACACACCCCCACCCCAGTATTGTGGTGGGTTAGAACCACAGGCAGAGATGTCCACAGGGGAGCTGTTATTCACTTTGTCCCAACCTTGCTTGGTGGGAGTTAGCAGAGGTTCCAGCTCAACCTCCAACACTTCAGGGAACACTGGGGCAGAACCAGGTAAGAATCAGGCAATAAAAAAGCAGTAGGAAGAAACCTGGAGTTTAATTGTTGTCCCCCATGGTGAGGACAAACCCACTCTATTTTGTTCAAAAGGTTTTCCTTGATGGGGAAAAATATATCTATTGAAAGGAAAGCACATGAAGGGGGGATTCTGGTGTTTTCATCCAGATCACTCAGCCTCTAATTCTAAAATTCCCCTGTGAGCTCCTGCTAGAAGCCAGAGTTGCTCCATAGAAAAGAAAGAACAGAAGAAAAAGTATAAGGAGGCGGTGAGATGATTAGGTGGGGACACAGTCTTACCAATTTTATTCTCAAATTTGGAGTGTGAATAATTATGTAAGGTGATAAAATATGAATAAATATGGGTATTACCATCTCCTTTGGAAATTGGACTCACACTGTTTAAAGTCAGTTTAATAATTCTGGGCTTTATTCTATATTGTATTTTCCAAATTGCTCTAGAGAGCCTGAAGGCACACATACAATGAAATCATTCAGCAAAGTCCTTTAAACAATTGGTAATAGCAGTAAAAGGAAAATGAGCCGCATCTAACTCTAAACCACACTAAGATAATTCTTTGCCCTTCTATGACATTTACCTTGAAGTGACTGACTTCTGAGTAAGAATTAATTAAATCCCACAACTGGAATGAGGGGCAGAATTCCAGGCGAGTACAATTCAATCCTGTTCTTCACAGATTGGGCCGCACCTGCGTCCGATTATGCCCAGGTGTCCATGAGAATGCAGAGTGCATCTGTCACTCTCTAACCCCGAACACTTACAGCCGGAGGCCTGATGAAATGACTGACTCGGGGACATTTTGCTTTTGTTTTCCTCATCTTATCCCATGCTGCCTCTCAGCTCCTAGTCCCAGAGGACGTCGATCTAATCCTACATGTAAAGCATTTATTACATCATTTGACATAATAATTTCCAAAACTCAACTGCTTCTCATTTCTCCAATCTGTCTTCAATGATGGAACTAAACAAAACGTGTCCGTGTACTGTTAGGAGCTATTTCAACTAAGTGTTGAGAGACTGGTCTCTCTTCCTGCTTTCAGTACTGGATCTTATTTAGTTATTTTATATTTCTGGAAATGATACTTTTTTAAAATGTGATTTCACTCTAGTTGGAATGTGGAGTCTGCAGGGCATATGTCTTCCAGGAGCTGGACTGGAAGCCCAAAGCAGGAAATAGCCAAATATCTATCAGATGGCAATGTTAGCGCATTGAGTCACCACTGTTCTCTTACATTTGAACAGGAACATTTAAATGGCATATAGTCCATTTGGGTAACTCCGTGCCCTTGTTTTTTAGCCACCTCTGAGGCCTTCATGTCTCATTTCCTATCTGCCAAGTTAAATCTGACACCCCATCTCGGGGATCAGGTAGACTTTGTTAACGTCATCTGCCGTGTGCAGAAGATGCTTCTCAGGATCATGGCCAAATCAAAGACCTTCCTCGCCCACCTGGGACAGATACAGAGTCTAGCCCAACTGGAAAGACAAGACCACTGTGCAAATAAGACACAGAGGTCACACATATAGCTTATTAAGGCTTCAAACGAGCTCGGGCTGAACCAACCAAAGTGAAGTTCAGGTTTAGAGATGAGTTTTATGAAAAGGCTTCAAGGAGGCTGGAAGTCGTACAACGTATTTTAAATGTTCAAATTTAGAGGAAACAAATGTGGAGAAATGAAGAGGCAGGTTCAGTGAGAAAAGGGCCCACTGGGAGCAGAAGAGAACCTCGGAATGAGATAAGCACAAGGAGATGAGCTACTGCGCACGTAAAGCAATTTGGAATTGATGAAAGTCCAAAGCAGGTAGACTTTCCCCGCAGCCTCCCCAGAGAGTCGATAAGAAAATATATTCTTGAAAGACTAATTGCTCTTCTGTTATGTTACATTTTGTTAAGCGTATTACAGATGCCTCTTCTGATTCAAATGATAAAAACAATGGATAATATGTCCTCATTGCCAACCGCTAAGGAATGATGAGTCACTAATGGTCATATCGCTCATCTATTTCTTACAGGAACCACAAAAACAACTTTGTGTCCATGGAAGTTTGTAAGTAAAGCAGCTACTGAGGTGATTCCGGAAGGCCCCTACTTTTAATGAGACTATAGCAGGTCAGAAAAGACCCACACTACAGCTTCCAAAGGTTAGCCATCAGAGGAACACAGTGTGCTGTTACAAAGCTTAGATTCCTGTCCTGGGAGTGGAACCTCCATCTGCCCCGGCATTGCTAACTCTGCAGACAGAGCACAGATCCACTTCTCCGGTGAGCCCAGAGTTCTCCAAACCACAGTGTCAGCCCTTCTTTATCATTTTCTATTTAAAGAAGTCTCTTCCATAAGCTGTATCACCAAATCCTGAGTGGAACTGAGAATTTCTTCTCCTTTGACCGCTGCCTACTTCCCCACTAACGTTGCTGTTAAGGATTTCCGAGCTAGTGAAGCGGAGAGCCCGGGATCCCCAGGAGCCTCTTTTCTCAGGGTTCTTTCTGCTCCACTGACTTACCTCTAACCCTCATCATGATCAGTGGCCCAGGAAGCTCTGGGGCTTCCTTGGAGGGCTTTGCTTCAGATGCTTTTGCTTGTTCTTTAGGGCATTAAAAAAAAATGCCTGCTCGTTTCACCTACCCTCAAAGTATGTTCTGGCTCATCTTCACTCAGACTGAAAGCAGTAGACAGAGGCACCATAAACAGGCTTATTCGCTTTTTCATCCATTTTTTCATTGCCTCAATAAACACTACTACTTAGTCCTTACTCTGCACAGGACACCGTGCTAGGTTTAGTTGCAGGAGGGGCGTGGAGGCAGGGATCTCTGGGCTGTGGGCTGGGAGAGCACTCCAAGGCTCGCCATGTGCATGGATAGCACCCACTCCTTTCCTGTCCAACCTGGTCCGAAAGTTCATTGGTTCACGCATGCGTAGAAAATGAGGGGGCCCAGTGTCCTCTGGGTCCAGAGAAGTCAGCTATAAGCCACTAATTATGTCACTTCCCAACAAGTGCCCTCCTCTTTAACTTCAGACACAGCCTACTCCAAAGACAGTCTTCGACCAAACTTCTGTAAGCCAAGTCTTCACTGGGCATGCCCACTGCCCCCACTGCACCTCCGCAGACATGTTACCTCTCTGACATTAGCAACACTATTGATGAATGGGTGAAGGAGATGAGAATACCGGCCACTTATTATAGAGTGAGAAATAAGCAAAAAGGAGAAATCGAGAAGTAGAAAAGCAGAAAATTATTATGTTCATTTGATCTTGCCATGTTTGTTGTTTGTGTTTTTTTGTTTGTTTGTTTGTTTGTTTGTTTGTTTTCAAAAAAAGGAAGGATGCACTACTATCTCCATTTCCTAAGAAAGAAAATCAAAACTTAGTGGATAAGTGATGTGCTTTCTAAGGATGGTGCTAAATAAGTAGATAGCCTAGATCTCCTCCTTGGAAGTTTCGGGTTGCACGAATTCCTTATTATCACCTTGAAAAGGTTCTCTTTCCCATCTAAACCCCCGAGTAAGACATGTGTTAGCTCTGATTTCTGTATAGCATCTTGTCCTAAGTGAGAATGGCCACTGGAATTTGGAGGCCAGAAAGCAAGAGAAACTTCAGTGATTCTCTTAAGAGAAGAGACACAATACTTACCTGTGTGAAAAAAGAAAACCACCAAATATCTGCCCTTCTCTCTCCAGTCTCATGCACACGCACAGATGCCCAATACTGGCAATGTTAGCACATCTTCTGAGGAGGCAAAATGAGTAAATCTAACAAGAACTCATGTTCAGGGGAAAACAGATGGTATATAATTTGCTTTGTGAGTCAAGAATTCTTAGAAAGGAGAAGAAGAAGAATCTATTGACAGTGCAAACAAATTATTGGCATTTTCTGTCTTATTTTTTTTCTTTGCACAGAAAGTAATTAAGATGACACCAAGAATAACTGCCTTGACTGTTCACAAAAATCAGACCTAACAAGTCAAACAGGTAAAACCAGCACTTCTTTCCTCTCCATTTTCCTTCACTGCCCCCACAGCCTTCCCCACTGGGGATGCCCAGCTTTCAGTTGAATCACTCTGGCCTGTCTTCTTCTTGAAGGCAAGCTTCTGACAGGCAGGGTTGAAGGACTTTTGAGATGCATTTCCATCCATCAGCCTGACAGGTAACAGCACCTCCCCAGGGCCTCGGCACACCAGCCAGGCTAATATCAGAGAAAAGGACATGTGGCAATTTGTCCGCCATTGCCCTGCATCCACCCCTATGTACTCACTTGCAGGAGTAAATAGGGAAGGCTCGTTATAATCTGGAGGATGCTAACCTCAGTTCAGTGCACATTTGTGGGTGTGCTCATGAGAGCAGCTTAGAAAAATGCATTTCACATATTTCTCTCATTTTTTTTTTTTATTTCTTTAGCAGGAAAAAAAAAGGATAAAATTAGTCTTAGAAGAAAGTACCAGTGACACTCGGCACATTTTTCCTCTTTCAATCAACAGCACAGAAATGAATTCTATTATTTGGGTTCAGACTTTCAGCACAAGATGAATAAATGACAAGCACATAAAAGTGGTCAGGAGAAATGTTTAGAGAAATAATACTTTTCTCTAGCTTGACCTCAGTGAATAGGAAGAAACACTGCAAATGCAGCTTAGCATGCCAAATCCTATCTGCTAAACACTGTGAAATTGAACTCCCCTCTTCAGCTTCTACACCCAGGTTTCAGATTTTCATTCCCACAAAAATTTTCCAGCCACACTGTTTGGAAGATGGAAGAATAATATTAAGGTGCAATTTAAATCTCAGTGGTTTGCTGAGAAGATTGACATATGATAAACTTGTTTTCTTGGAGGAGGACTTCCAATTTGTTTTTACCCCAGATCCATGCAAGATGAAAAACAAACTAACCCCCCACTGTTAATGGCCAGAAGGAAACATTTGTCATTTATTAAAGAGATGGTTGTAAAAAAGGAAAAAATGCCATTTACCTACCTGGATGTTAACCAATGGAAGCAAAGTCCACCACTTGACCCCAAGATGCCCTGTTATTTAAAGTGCAAAGTCTCCTGGTGCTTTTTCTTTTTAATTTTTAAGTAATCTGAACAAATACACTACCATTTCTCTGATAGGAATTGATGTTGAGCACACCACAGCCCTCCTTGCCACAGCTTTTCTTTAATCTTGTCGGTATTTGAAGTGAGAGAAAGTTTGGCTGCAGTTGTAGGTATTTTGGGTTCACCTTTAGATTCAACTCAGCCAGGGCCCTGCAATCCTATTACCACAGGAATATAGGGTTTATGTCGTTTCTTCTCTGTTCACCACCCTCTTCTTTGGGTTTGGAGGGAGAATTATAGAGCCAATTCTGTTCATCAAGGCATCCTTGTGTCCTCTGCTCTTTGCTAGCCTCATAGAAAAGTATGATTTGAAGTTTGTATTGGTGTTTCTTTTTGTTACCATGGGGAGCAGAGGGCTTTCATATCCTTGTAAATCCTAGCTGGAAGTACAGCCTTTTCTATATATACTAGAGGCCCGGTGCATGAAATTCATGCACAGGGGGGTCCCTCAGCCCAACCTGTACCCTCTCCAATCCGGGAGCCCTCAGGGCATGTCCTGCTGACGGCTTAGGCCCGCTCCCTGTGGTTCTCTGCTCTCTGCGGGGCTTGCCTGCTCCACACCATAGCGATGGGCAAGCAGGCCCTGCTGGGTGCTGCCTGCAGGCCCACTTGCCTGTTGTGGGTCGCCGGCAGCTACAGCCAAGCAGGCCCTGCTGTCTGCTGTCAAGCTGTGCCACTGGACCCACCCCCAGGCCCACCCTGAGGTTGCCTGTCCAGCCCTGCCTGGCTCCCCGGGCCCCACAGCAGCTGCAGCCGCTGGGGTCTGGCCCTGCCTCCCTCTTTGGCCCTTGAAGCAGCCTCGGCGGCTGCTGACCAGGCCCTCCCCGAGTGCAGGTGCATGGAGGCGGGTCCAGGTGCCGCCGCCGCTGCCACCGCCGCCGGAGAGACCCCTCAGCGTTTGCGGGTCTGGGGGCGCCACCACCGCTGCCACCGCTTTCCCTGAGCCTCTCAATGGCTGGATAGGCCACCCCGAGTCCCGCCCCCCCCAGCCTCCTGCTGCCCAATCGTGGGTGTAGCAGAGTGATGGTTATTTGCATATTACTCTATTATTAGATAGGATATTTGACAGCAATTAAAAATTATGCAAACCCAAACCCAAAGAAATATGCATATTTCTAGCTTCTCTTGAAAGTAGGTTCTCTTGAACACACTTGGCCTGTATTCCTATAGACAGTGATTAGTCACAGCTTAACTCAAGGTGGGCACCCTCCACTTCAGGCCAGTTCCCTCCACTCCTATCATCCAGTCCACGTCCCATTACCGATGACTTCTAGTCTTTTGAATATTCATCACCAGATCTTCTCATCAGGGCTAAAGGAGAGTCCTACAGCAGGGTTTTTAAATGATTTCTGATTCTTTCAAACCCATGGGTGATAAAAGTTAGGTCAAAAGTATCTTGAGTGACTGTTAATCTTTTATGGTTCAAATCTTTAATCACATTTGGCAGATAATTTATCTCCCTAACAACAAATCAGCAATAACTACAAGTGGGTATCTCTTGATCTGCAATAGAATTTCCCTGCTCTGAGAAGATATACAAACTCAGAGTCTAGGGAAGTTACCCTTAAATATCCATGCTCTGAGCTGTTAGCCTGAAATACTGTCTGATAATGACCAGGTAACAAACTTATCTTTGACCTTTTTTTAACCCAATATCAGTATTTCTCTTAGAACCTTCTCAAACTTCATTTGAAAGTCACCATTATGGGAGCTTCTTCCATACAATTTCTTACTTCTAGGACTTCTAATCAGTATCAATTTCAAGCACGAAGCCCCAGCCTATTTTTCTCTATGTGTATATTCTTTTCATCATCTGGATTTGATATGCTCCCCAACTATGCCCAAGTTTAGTACATTTAAATAAATTCAAACAGGATAAGTTCTCAAAAAAAAAAAAAAGCCTTTTATCCAAAATAGCAGTGACCCTCATATTGGAAGGTCACCAGCAAAGAGCTATCAAGAAGACAGAATTTAAAACTCATAATTAGGACTTAAATGACATGCTTTATCCAGCACCAACATTTATTCCTGTAACTAAACTGTTATTTTGTACAGCTATTCTGCAGTCAATCATAAGTTTCTTGGGAACAGAGCCTTCATCTTATTCATCATATGACCTCAGCACCTCGCCCACTGCTAGGCATGTAGTGAAAGTTCAATATATATGTATGTTGAATGAACAGATTCTGAGAAGTAGTCTTTTTTGAGTTATGCTGGTTGCAAGAGCAGAAAAAACCAAAGGGGTCAAAAGCACACACTATTGCTGATTTCTGAAAGTAATGGCTTAAAAGATTTCAAAACCATGTGTGTTGTAACAAACCTAGAATGTCCTAAATATATTAAGCTTTAGGCTGTAGTGAAGGTGGGGGTAGGCGGTGGGGAAAGTCTGCAGAGAGAACCGCTCATCCTTTGTTAACTATGAAATCTGCAGCTGCCCCGGAAGTAGCCCTCCTTTGGTGAAACTCCCTGCTGGACAGGGTCCACTTGGTGGACATTACAGGTCAGCCTGTATTATCAGGGCAAGAATAGCAGGGAAAATAATGCTGAGCCAATGGGCCCATTAGGTCCTAGGAATTATAAGCTCTAAGAGATGACAATCTACGTGGCCCAATGATAGCAGAAGCTGTGGGAAATGGATGAAATTAGTGTGAATTTTTAAGCACTATCCATTTTATCTATCTTCTTTGTGTGTGTTTTTCCAGTAATTTTTTATTAAAGTATAATTGACATTATTAAATTAATTTGAAGTGTATAGCATAGTAATTCCACCTTTATGTCCATTATAAAATGATAACCACAGTAAGTCTAGTTACTCCATTTTACCTTTCTTGGTGATATTTCGCAACATGTGTTTTTCCTTGATTTAGAGCCACATCCAATTCACAATGGTTCATTGTTGAAGGGGTTTCTCTCCTTCTGACTCCTAAATTCTAAATACCTTGGCAAGGATGGCACTTTTTCTACCGATGTTATCCATAGACCTTTTCACTACAGAGTTTGATTTTTTAAGTAATTCCTGAGATGACAAATTAGCTTGGAATAATTCCTCTTATCTATTTTTAAGTAAAGTTGATTTTATTTCTTTATAAATTAGAAAAATGGGTAAAAGATAACTAGGAAAACCTGATTTTTAAAATTTTCACATTAAATCAGATTATAAATGGATAGAAAACACTACTTATAGGCAGAACTTGAGCAAGCTACTGGGTCTCTTGCTGCCTCAGTTGTACCATCTGTCAAAAAGCAAGATGGTACTCAATGATTAAGTTGTCATTTTAGGATTAAGACTAAAAATGAAATTTCTTGCCGGCCTTAAATACTTTTAAATAAAATGTTGGTTGAAGTTTAATGTCTGTAAAGAAAAGTGCATAACTTATAATTATCTTGCTTAAAGAATTGTCACAAAAAGAAGTCAACCATATAAGTACAACCTTGATGAAATCAAACATTACAGCACCCCAAGTCTTCCTCATGGCACACCCCATCACTACCCCCATCCCCAAACACAACCACTATCCTTACTTCTAATATCATTGCTTTTGAACATTATAAAATGAAACTGCATCATATGTATTTTTATGTTTGTAAGCCATGTATTTGTCTATTATTTGATGCTTATAAAAATTCAGATTTATTAACATGGATGACCAAAGACTGCGCTTATACCTCTTGTCATTCAGGATTATTAGGGGAGGAAAAAGTGACTGTTTTGAGTGGATATTTAATATAGAAAATTGGCTGAGGGAACACAGGTCCACATTAGGAGACCTGAAGACACAGTGATGACAGGAAAGCCACAGCCAGTGGCCTCACCTCCTGTCAAGGAACCCGAGCACTGAGGGAAGCCATCAGTGACGATCTCACTCTCCATCTAGGGCTGTCACAGAAGAAAAATACCTTCCCCACTTCCACCTTCATATCTCACCTAAGTTCCTTTCATTGGCAGATTTCACCTAGAATTCTACTGGGAAGAGACTCGGGAAAATGCCGATCTGGCTCTCTCTCGTGTGATGCAGAAGAGAACACAGAAAGTGACAAGCATGATGCCAGCTAAAATCAGATCATTTGGCAGAAGCTGAGACACTTGTAAATTAGCTGATGAGGGAGAATCGGCCTGTCTACCTTTCTGAGCTGCTAAATCTTTCCTAAGTCTGCAGATCCATATCCAACACAAATCCTATAGGGCCCTCACCGGGGATACTGGAAAGTCTGCTTCTATTTTCTTTCAAACCAGCGAATTAGAAAGCCCTCTTGTCTTATTTTGCAGATTGCAAGGCAGCCTTTGAAAAAATGCAGGCCTGTGTAAAATCATTGGAGGGTCCCCCAAATTAGACCATATTGAATGTGGCCACTTCTCACTGACCATGTCCTTCAGATGGTGACACCACCTCTCAGGGAAGACATGGTTGAAAATCGTTACTATTCTGCATCCTCTGCTAACAGAAACTATTTCCTCCTCTCACCTAGGTTTCCAACCTTAGAGGCTGCCCTGTCCTCACAGAGGAATAACAGAGCCAGGAGTTTTGTTTGTTTGCTTTTCTATGCATCTAATATCCTGACAGTCTGATCTGCTGAAGGTCCTGGTAACCAGGCAACCCAAGACATGCTCCAGTTCTGTGGTCCTCAATCCACTGCTCTGTGCTATTCTAGTTCAAAGGCAGAAAGAACTTCAGAAACTGGATTTGGATCTTTATTAGTACAAGCAGATCCCAGGACCCACTCCCTTCTCATTGTTGATCAGAGATTCTGGGATAAGTGCCTCTAAGAGGATTAGAACAGCAAATCTCACCTAAGAATAAGATCAAAGTCAGTTTCCTGTTTTTCTTGCAGAAAAAAAGAAAATGGAAGGAGGTCGTTGTTTTCTGGTGACAGTTTATTTTAACCCAGACTCTTTCTCCATTTGTAATTTGGTCTCACTTGGGTATTCAGAAGCATTGCCAATTCGGATGGGTTTCTTGGGCGGGGACTAACAAAGTTAAACACAGATGTGCTGGTGCCTAAAGTCCTTAAGAGTCCAGCCGGACCTGAGCTGGTAAAATAAACTCAGGGAGGGCTGTCTGGACCGGCTTTTCTAGAGACAAAGTGTGCATAAATAAGCATAGAATTAACAGGCCTCCTGGGCCAAAGTCAGAGGCAACCTGGGGTCATGGATTTACAGAGGAAGATACTGTCTATAGTACATTTGCTATGAGAAAGTACAGAATCGGATATTCTGGCTCTTAATATCAGGCTATCACAAGGAAAAGTGGTCCAGATTAGCACTGCTCCTGTCAGCACTTCTTATAATAAATGCTTCACTTACTGGAAATATGACTATCAGGTTGCAAAAGATAAAAATGACACTCAAATCCGAGGTCAAACCACAGGGTATATAATTCCCTTCTATGAGCTAAACAATCAGTTCTAATTATACAGATGAAGGGGGTAATTGTTTTCCCAGATGATGCCTCAATCTCTGATGATTTACAAAGTACTTTTACACACGTCAGCTCACCACCATGGTGTGTGTGCCTGTTACACGGTGGGTTGGACTGAAAATAGTTTTGTCAGTTTTAAGTATCTTCCTCTCCCCTCTGGGTAGCATTAGTTTTTGTGTGTGGCCTAACAGATATTATTGTCATTTGTCTCTTCCAGGGATAGGACACCTCTAAAGAGGCCAACGGACTAGAACTATGTCACTAACACTTGAGGGGAGAGTCCCTCAGCCTCTCTGGGTTGCAGCTTCTTCCTATGTGTGTTCTATATATGTTGTCAAACTTGTGGTAATCCTCACCAACTAATAAGAAATGATAAGAATGAGATTGTGTGGCTGTGGGACTTCTTTATTCTGTGGTGGGAATATAAATTAGCGTGACTTTTTGTTGGCATTGTGTAATAAAACTTAAAATGTATATTCCATTTTATACACAAAATTTTATATCTGATAAATAATCTATCCAATGAGATAGTCACACAAATATGTAAAGACTTATAAAGATGTTCATCACAATGAGGAACAACCTATACCCACCAACATGGGACTAGTTAAAAAAATAGGGTACATCATGAAAGAGAATCTATGCATCTACTAAAAGAACCATGGAGGTTTATATTTGTAGAATTGAGTAGAAGCATCATGGCATATTTTTTAGAGAAAAGGAATTATAAGCAACATAGTTGATATAATCTGATTTATGTATAAATCCAATAAATACAAGATCCTGCTACAATCCTGTCTCAGCAGTATGGCATTTACAGAAAGAAGCAGTCCAGCTACCAGAAGGCATTACAAAGTAATTTCAGCCTTTGCTCTCAACTTTCAGAAAACATTAAGGAACATATAATTCTTAACCCACAGCACCGCATCTTAAAATACCCCCTGTACCCCACCTTCCTCATCTTGTTCTCCAACTCTCACACTAAAATAGCTCCTTAAGGCTCTCTCCCCACAGCCTTTTCCTGTCTCAATCATAAACTTCACCCCAAAATTGATCAGTCACCTCTCATAGTCTCTGGTCCCTCCTCCTTCACTGATTTGCATAATCTGAATAATAAGGTGGGGAGAGAAGAAACTGCTAAGTGAACAAAATTTCCTTCCCAGGAAGTAGGAGGAAAAGAAAGTGAAAGTGTGTATACTATGATGTCTCAACTTAGTAGCAAATACAAAACTATTGTACTAATATCTACATATATATACAAAGACATGTCTTCAAGGATGCTGATAAAATCTTAACAATAATACTCTCAGCAGGGAACTCCATGTGAATTTTGTTTTTAACTTTATATCTCTCTATCTCTTTAAATTACTCATGATAAACATGTTTTGTTTAATAATCAGAATGAGAAATTCATATCAACATGTAAAAACAGGATTGTCATGATGCTCACAAGGAATAACGGATGTGAAAAAATAAACAATTTAAATATCCTATCTAATAAAGAGGGAATAGAAAAAAACAAGATGGCGGCATAAGGTATACACCTGTATGTGCTGCCTTTCACAACCACACCAAAACTACAACTGAAAGACAAAACGACTATCAGCTGGCTGAGTAGAAGTTCTACAACTAGAAGGAAAGAAAGAAGCTCATTGAGACTGTGTAGGTGCAGAGGATTGGAAAAGCAGAGGTATAGAGGTGCGCGCGAATCGGGTTGGCGACTGGGTGAGCTGTTTTTTTCAATCTGAAGGGAGACATAAGCTCCCGACTGCTCTGAACTCCAGTTTCTGGTGAGACTCTGGGGACCCAAACTCCTACAGGGAGAAACTGGATGGAGGGTGAGGGTGGCTTTCTTGCAGAGGTGTGCACAGGAATCATTGTTTACTGCGCTGGGGCGTGGGGCATGGGACGCGGAAACGCGGAGACACAGAGAGGACTGACTGGCAGCCATCACTGTTTGCCACACCCTAGTGATTCCCTGAGACCCCACCCCATCCAATTTACAAACCCGCCCAAGCTGTGCGCAGTGGCTTTTGCATATGAATGGCCTGCCCTTTCGCACCTTAACCTAACAAATTGCAGCTGGGGAAGAGAGCTCCAAAATTTCCAAACCACAAACAAAGAGGAGAAATCTGCAGATCTCACTGTAGCTCCTGCTGGGTGGCCTCAGACAGTAGCTGACTTGCACCTCCTTGGAGATCCAGGAACCAGTGTACCTAGAGGTCAGTGGGAGACAATACCAGATTTCAACGCCTCACATCCATAAGTGACACACTCAAGAGGCAGACTCAGTGAGCACCAAAGCCCACTGAAGCAAGTCCTGCCCCATAGGGTGTCTCCAGCACAGCAGTTCTTCCATTATAGACACAGCTGATCCTCACAGCCAATTGGCCTGGAGGTCAATTCCTCCCAGTGATACCAACAGCAATCAAGGCTTAACTACAACAAGACTGTGCACCCAGCCCACAAAGGAGTGCACCAAGAGTGTCCACCTCAGGTGATTGGGGAGGCTGAGCCACTGGGCCCTATAGGTCACCTACCACACAAAGCCACTCCATCAATACAGGAAGCAGCCAAAATGCAGAGACAAAGAAACATGTCACAAATGAAAGAAATGGAGGAAAGCAAACTACTGGATATAGAGTTCAAAACCACAGTTATAAGTTCACTCAAGAATCTTCTAGAAACCGGCGAGAAACTTAGTGAGACCTCTGAGGAACTTAGTGAGACCTTCAAGGATCTTAATGAGAATGCCAAAAAAATGGAAAAGGACCAGTCAGAAATTAATCATACACTGTCTGAAATAAAGAATAATATACAGAAATCCAACAGTAGATTCGAGGACCCCAAGAATCAAACCAAAGATTTGAAATATGAGGAAGCAAAAAACACCCAACCAGAAAAACAAAAAGAAAAAAGAATCCAAAAATATGAAGACAGTGTAAGGAGCCTCTGGGACAACTTCAAGCGTACCAACATCCGAATTATGGGGGTGCCAGAAGAAGAGAGAGAGAGCAAAATATTGAAAACCTATTAGAAGAAATAATGACAGAAAACTTTCCCTACCAGGTGAAAGAAATAGACTTACAAGTCCAGGAAGTCCAGAAACCCCAAACAAAAGGAATCCAAAGAGGACCACACCAAGACACATCATAATTAAAATGCCAAGGGCAAAAGACAAAGAGAGAATCTTGAAAGCAGCAAGAGAAAAACAGTTAGTTACCTACAAGGGAGTACCCATACAATTGTCAGCTGATTTCTCAAGAGAACCTATGCAGGCCAGAAGGTAGTGGCAAGAAATATTCAAAGTGGTGAACAGCAAGAACCTACAACCAAGATTACTCTACCCAGCAAAGCTATCATTTGGAATTGAAGGTCAGATAAAGAGCTTCACAAACAAGAAAAAGCTAAAGGAGTTCATCACCACCAAACCAGGATTACATGAAATGCTGAAGGGTATTCTTTAACTCTTTGCACTCGCTTGCTTTTTTCTCGATTCCTTTATTCTAATGCTAACCGTGTCAAGTCACACTCGACATCTGAGTGCAAAAGGTTAAGAAGAAGAAGAAGAAGAAGAAGAAGAAGAAGAAGAAGAAGAAGAAGAAGAAGAAGAAGAAGAAAAAAAGGTAAAGATAAAAATTATGAACAACAAAGTGACAACAAATACATATATATCAACAAGTGAATCTAAAAATCAAGTCCATAAAAAAATCTGATGAACAGAATAAACTGGTGAATATAATAGAATTAGGGGCATAGAAAGGGACTAGACTGACAATTCTCGGGGGGAAGGGGGCATGAGGGGTGCGGGAAGAGATTGGACAAAAATCTTATACCTATGGATGAGGACAGTGGCGGGGGGTAAGGGTATGGGTCAGGGGGAGAATCAGGTGGAAGGGAAATATAGGGGGGAAAAAGAGGAACATCTGTAATAATCTGAACAATAAAGATTTATTTAAAAAAATAATAAAGAGGGAATATGCAAATTGACCATCACACCGTCACAAAGATGGCGGTGCCCATAGCCAAAAGATGTTGGTGCCCAGTCCCCTCAGCCCCACCAGTGTACCCCAGTCCTTTCAGCCCAGCCGGTCCGGCCGCTCCACACACCTGCTGCCTGTGTCCCCTAATCCTTTCACAGAAAATGGGTTGCCTCAAAAGTTGGTTAAGCTTCTTAGGAAAAAAGCATGCAAAATCTTTGAAAAGGGAATTCCAATATTTATAAAAGTTTGGACTAGACAATTCAAGGTTATTTCCACCATAACCTTCTATGATTTTGTCATATTAACATTCTGAATTCACATAGTACCATCTGTATTGTATGTAAGCAGATATTATTTAAAGGAATGGCTATTATTATTAAAACAACTCATAAAACCAAACTGTTTGTATGTCAAGGACATTCTGTGTGATTTTTCTAATCGCTGGAGTTAATGCCCCTAAACCGGCAGTCGGACATCTCCTGAGGGGTCCCAGATTGGAGAGGGTGCAGGCCGGGTAAGGGACAACCCCCCCCCCCCCCGCCCCGCCCCCCCCCACCCACAAATTTTGTGCACCAGGCCTCTAGTAAATATATATATATATTTTAAATATACACAGTGAGACTGTCTTTTCCTGTTTTCAACATTAATAAACTCCTTTATTTTGGACTTGCTTTAATTACCCCTACATGTTAGAGTTGCTCAGTTTCTCAGCAGCAGTGCAACACTCTCCTCTATTGCTAAACATGTTCTTTTACTACCAATCAACCTGCTTAATTTGTGAGTTCATTGCATTGTGACTTGTGTAGGATCTAATAACTTGAAAAACACATTAAGCTGTTCAAACTAATTTTAATTATTTTCATCCATTTGCCCTGGAAACCATCATTTTTATGGGTCTCTGGTGAATAGGGAGTTACATGATGTGTGTTTGTATCCATTTTAATCTCTCCACACCTACACACCCCTGTCCCTGTTTCCAAATAGATAGCATGTATTTATTTTTGTGACTTGTGAACCACACTTCCCTGAAAAGCAAGGTGCCTGCCTGTGCAGTTCCCAACATTCTGACTCATGAGTCTTCTGTTGGCTGGGGGAATTCTGAAGAGGTGTTTGCAACACTTCAGTGCGGGGCAGTCCCACAACTGCTCCAACTAGTGCCAGACAACAACAGGCCCTCCGGGTTCCTGAGAAGGGAGATTGTTAGTCAGATTCTCCACTCAGAAAGGTCAAATAGCACCCTTGCTTATGACTGGAAATTTTATCCTGGGAATTCTAGAAAGCTGCGTTTGTCATCTGACAATCACATTTACCTCTCAAAGTTCCTTCAGCGTTATAATGAAATAACTGAATCAGTTCTATTCATAGAGAAGTTAAAGTAGGGCTCCTTGTGAGGAGAAGATAAATAACTGCTGATCGAAATCCTGAAGGACCTTGAAAAACTGGAAAAGTGATTGGAAACAGGCTTTAGTAAGCTGCCCACAAAACAGGACATTCAGGGGGGAGAAAGCACCCAAAGTAGGAACATGTCTGACGTTTTGGCCCCACAGATTCAGTGTCAGGAAGAGACTATCCTTTCCGGGATATTATAGAAATACTGAGCAGCATTTTAGTGAATACCGCGAGGTCCATCTGCTTGCTTCCTTTTTATTCTTTTTGTCCTTCAGAGTCACTTGAGTGGCTCTCAGTCATGTGGTTATGGCTGAGTAAGCCCCACTGAACTCCAACTATGGAATAATACAACTTTCTCTGTCTCTCTCTCTCTCTGTCTCTCTCTCTCTCTTTCAATGACTTTGGAGATGTTGCTCACCTTCTGGTAGGAAATAAACCAGCCTGGCCAGAAGCCTGAGTTCTCTATTCCCGAAGGAAGAGCTCAGCAGAGTCACTTCCCCAAGAAGACCTCTGACTTTCCTGACAGGTGACCTCCTTTTGTGTAGCCTCACCTGAACCACTCCAGCATTATCACAGTGTGGCTTTGTGTCTATGCTGCTCCTTTTTGTTTAATACCTCAGTAGTCCTCTAGGCTTTAAGCAGCATTTAGGCAAAGACTGTGGCTTTCTTTGCTTTGAATGAATGAGTTGAAAAGATCTATTTAGGGTAATACCACTCAAGGTAAATGGGCAAGAGGATAACAAAATGTCCCAAATAAATTTACCACAAAAGGGGGTGGTAAAGGCCTGGGGTGGAGGCCAGGGGCAGGCTGGAGGAGGTCAATGGGGGAAAAGGGGGACTTATGTAATATTTTCAACAATAAAGATTTTAAAACTAAAATAAAACAAAACGAAGTTACCACAAAGGTAAAAAGAGATGGGGCCAGACTGTCATTGGATTTGAGTTAGAAACAGAAAAGGAGATAGTTGTTTATTTTCTATGATTATTTTCTATGACTAGAACTAGTCTTGACCCAGGAAGGCCTGGCCTGTGAGCTGGGTAGGTACATAATCAAAGGAACAATCTCTATAATTGATATTACATGGGCCTCAGACATATAGACTGACACTATCTCAACTGAGCGATGGACAGAAGTGATCTCCCCTCAAAGGCTTGTGGTTAGGACAGCGCTCTGACAAACCAGAGAAGCTCGCCAGCCTGCTAACATGTTCTTGGACAGTATTTGCCAACTAGAGTAAACAGCATTCTGGACTCAAATACGCAACTTGCTTCTCCTCCCTGCCAGCCTCTTCTTCTGTGCGAGGGTTTCTGGGTCACCTCACCCCACATGATCCTCACAATCAGTGGTTTGTACCCCATAGGGCTCTCACCCACCTTATGTTCACATACAGATTTTCTTCTGCCCTAGAGGAGATTGCACCTTCTGAATGTCACTAGGTGAAGAAATCGAAATTGTTATAATTCAAAGGGACCTAGTCAGTTGGCTGGAACTCAGTGTCACCGAATACAACCCAGACCACCTTCAAATTATAACTTCTAAACTGCACCCTGGCACCCTACACTCCCATCTCTGCATTTCCAGCAAGGCCAACCTCTACTAGGAGCTTGCTGCGCTTCCCCAGGAGCTTTCTGCCCTGATTCACATGGTCCATCCATATGAATCAGGAGACTGAATTTCCCCTTCCCACGATGGATGCCTGTAAACACTGTAATGGATGCCAGGATACAGGATGAGAAGGAGGAACTAAATGTCTGTACTGTTTGTCTGAATTTATAGTCACGAAAGGACCCGAGGTACCACACCCTAGGAACTTCCAGTGCAAGTTATTTCCACCCAAAACTAGATAGAAGAAACTTTTTGTTTTATAAATAAAAACTAAAAGAGAATGAGTCCATTAAACTCATCCTACCAGTGCCACCTCTAGTTCTCAGTCCTATATGCTACCTTCCCAAAAATATAGATTGAATCACTCCACCCTTCAAGTTAAAAATCTCCATGTGATTTTTAATCTCTATAGGATCAAATCCAAACTCCTTCACTTCCTTTTCTCATGCCACATCACATGTCCTTGAATTTGTGTTAGGCATACCAATTTTTTAAATTTCTTTTTAGATATTTAAAATATAAAAGAACACATACTCAAAAATCAACCAATTTAAATAGCACCAAGAATATTTTGTTCTCTTCTTTTTGGTGTTTTTTTTTTTTATTCTCACCAGAGGATATTTTTTTCCATTGCTTTTCAGAGAGAGTGAAAGGGAGGAAGAGAAAGAGAGAGAGAGAGAGAGAAAGAGAGAGAGAGAGAAGCATCACGTCAATTAATTGCCTCCCACTCACATCCCAACCAGGGCCAGGGATTGAACCTGCAACCCAGGTATGTGCCCTACCTAGACCAGGAATTGAATCTCCTCTGTGCCCGGCCAACACTCTAACCATTGAGCACACTGGCCAGGGCTTAGTCGCTTCTTTTTATCTCCATTTCTTTCCCTTCAGAAATAAACTGTTAATGCTTTGGTGGGTAGCCCTTCAGTTCTTTTTCTATATATAAACTTTTATGTATTGGAGTTGCATTATAACTTGCCAAAACAGCTAATGCACACATAAAAAACTACATAGAAATAGAAACTTATAGAGAGAAAGCAATGTAAATAGAGAGGTTCAGGACATTAATCTTTTCAAAAAATATTTTTATTGATATTTTTTAGAGAGAGGAACGTAGAAGGAGAAAGAAAAATCAATGTGATGTGAGAGCAGAACATCAATTGGCTGCCTCCTGCATGCCCCTTTCGGAGACTGAGCCCACAAACCAGCAATCTTTTGGTGCATGGGACAATATTCAACCAACTGTGTCACACTGGCCAGGGCACAGGCCATTATTCTTAACTAGAGGCCCGGTGCATGGATTTGTGCACCAGTGGGGTCCCTCTGCCTGGCCTGCGGGGATCAGGTCGAAACCAGTCTCTGACATCCCCCGAGGGGTCCCAGATTGTAAGGGGTGGTTCTCGGATGACACACCCAGGAATCGGGCTTTCTCCTCTCTGGTTCAGGGTGCGTTACCCGAGAACCGCAGCTACCAAGTCACCGCAGCTCGGCAGCTACTGCATTGAGCATTTGCCCCCTGGTGGTCAGTGCACATCATAGCTACCAGTCGGCCAGTTGGCCAGTCTCTTAGGCTTTTATATACTAGTATATAGGTGAGCATGTAGCCCTGAGGGATGCAAATGGTGACTCTGCTGTCCCTCTGGAGAGCTAAGTGTCCAGGCCTGTGGAAGATGAACCTCACGTGGAGCTGTCTGTGGTTCCAGTCACAGGTGCAGGTTTGATTGGTTGATTTTTACTTTATGAATTTGCTTCAAGACCAAATTCCCTCACTGGATGTGACTCCATTGTATATATAAATATATTTTATTATAATAATTTGCAATCATGAGAATTTTTCTAGTCTTTATTTGTCTCATATTTAACTACTGTCTGATATCCCATTGTTTTGATGTACTGTGATTCCTTTAACCTCTCTCCTGTAAATGGGCATTTTGCCCCAGGTTCTCATGAGTATGGATGAAGCACTGAACATTGTTTTACAGAAGGCTTCGTGCTTTTGTTTGGGAATATTGGTAGGATACATACCTAGTAGTGAGAATACTGGAACAAAAAGCAAGCACTTTTGAATTTTTGATATATTACCAAATGGTTATATAAATGTAAACACATGTGAATAGTAACCTCGCTGTCTTCTAAGGAAAGTTTTTGAGTTAATGTAGAAAAGTATGAAAAAAAAAACATAAATGTTCCATAGCCTCTACTAACATTTACAATATAGAATCAAAATATATAAATGTAAAAGCTGAAAAGTGAAAAAAAATCTACCTCTCCACAATTTCTTCTAAAAGTAACCACACTGTTTTCTTTACATTTTTTGCGTGCATGTAATAGCATTCTGGTATGTATACACACACACACACACACACACACACACACACACACACACATACACACACAGAGTGGCCAGATTATTATGATCTCTGAATGCATAGTAATCTGGCCACTCAGTGTATATCCTATATAATAAAAGGCTAATATGCAAATTGTCCCCTCCACCAGGAGTTCAACCAGCAGGCAGGCCGGCCAACTGCCCATGTCCCCTCCCTCTGGCCAGGCTGGCCGGACCCCACCCATGCACAAATTCATGCATCAGGCCTCTAATATATATATATGTACATATGTATATATATACATATATATGCATATACACACACACACACACACACACACACACACACACACACACACTGAGTGGCCAGATTATTATGCATTCAGAGATCATAATAATCTGGCCACTCAGTATATATATATATATATATATATATATATATATATATATATATATCCTTTAAATAAAAAACGATTATTATACACATGCAAATTTTTGTTCTTTTCTTTCCTTTGGAAAATATATCTCTGTGATTCTTTCCATATCAGCATGTATAACTTTGCCTAATTCCAGTGGCTATACTTATATTATTCCATTTTGCTGTTATTTTATAATTTATTTAACTAGTCCCTTATTGGTTAAAATTCTGGGCACACTCATTGTAAAAATACTCATATTCTAACACACTCATTCTTAATATTGAACACTGTTACCTTTATTCATATTTTATTATTAATACATAGATAGAATTAGTATAATTCTTTACATACTTGTATGTCTTCCCAGAAAACTGAGCTTCTTAAAGAAAATTATAATGCCTTACTATTTGGTAAATTCCAAGTGCCTAGTATAGTATTAAATAATAGGTGCTCACTAAATGTTATATGAATGAATAAAAGAATGAAAAAAATGCTTCTGGAAATACACATTTTATGGGTCCATTGATATAAGGGATACTTGTTAAGCATCTACTATATGCCGAAAATTATGGCCCATGTGGCCAGGAATTGAGGCAGGTACATAATGATGATGATAACTTGAGATAAGGGCCAAAAGAAGTGTCACAGGCAATCAGAGGGAGCCAAAGAACATTTCTAGAAATTAAAATGAGCTTAAAATCAGACAGTGTAATACTGGTAAACTAGCTGTTGCGGGGAGGGGAGGACAAGGGGGTAATTTATAGTAAAAGCTACCAATGTATTTAAGAAGAGACTCTTTCAAGCCAGTACAAATTTTCTCCAGCATCACATGGAATCAGGGCGTACCAACCAACCTTTTGGAAACCCTCTTTCTCCCCCATCACCATGACCTCCCAATACCACATCATTCAGCTATTGCCACCCATCCCATGCATTCTGCAGGTGAACCAGGGTGTTTTTTGGAGGTTCTTGGCAAGTAAAGTTGGGAGCACTAGATAACAACTTTTGACCTGGTTAGGCATGCAGAAAGCTGCTCTGTCCTATTGTACATGCTTCATGTCCAATCTTGCTGGCCCTGGAGGGATCCATTCCCTCCTCAAAGGCTTCTTTTCTCCATTACTTTGCCCAAGCTGCTGGGTTCTTTCCTAATGCTTCCAACCCAGTTTTGTTGAATGTGCCAGAAATGTCTCATAAAAAGGAGGAAAATAAATGGAGATTGCATATTACAAGTAGGGTTCATCTCTAATAAAGCTCGCATCCCTGAGGCTTTAACATGTATTTAGATATCTAATTTACAGCAGGAATATGGGGCCTGAAGTTTGGAAGATGAGTCAGAGTATATTCTAAGAGGTATTGGACACATGTTAAGATTATATTTTTCTTTGTATCCAGGAAACAACGTGTGTCAGTTGTGCCATGAGAAGGTGTAATTTCAAGATCCTGTTTTGGTTGTCCAAATAAGAATATCATACAAGTTTCTAGAAGAGGGGCTTAACAGTCAATCTTAGCTCAAAGTGTTTCGAGTAGTATTATTTGGCTTTGGGCTCCACTGTTTACCAGAAATCTTGAAAACAAAATAAAAACAACTTTCCAAAAAAATCATATTTACCTCTTTGGGAGTTAAAAATGTATTTTTCCAAGTAGAACTACAATATTCTCATTCATCAGATCCAGACTTGAAAACCAGAGGGAGATTCTAATTTTCCACTCAAAATAAACCATGAAAACCAGTCTATCTGAAGAGTCCCTTGGAGAATTAAATAGTGCCTTTGATGATCAAAATAAAGAAAAGACAGGAAATCATGGAGACAAAATTTAACCCAACCCAGTGGAAATCAATCAACCAAAGTGGGTTTTTGTTTGTTTGTTGAAATTAAGAATATTAATTCACTATCCCTGAAAATTAGCAGTACATTCATTCCACTTTTCCATGAAAGATTTCAGACATGGGAAATTGTTAAAGCCAATTTATAGCAAGAAAAAGAATGCTGTGCTTAACATGAAACATATTGCACAAAAAACCAAAGTTTGAAGAAGGAGACACTTGGCACAAGAAGAAGACTCAACCAACAGCTGGTGACTGAGCTTGATAACCTTTAACACGTTCCCACTATGTCCAGCTTCAGGAGCACAGCACGAGTGAAGTCTCACAGAGGCCCCAGACTCACCAGGGAGTTCATCTTCGGTGGTTGTTTCATAAGATTTTTATTTTTCTCTTTGAATTTGTGTTTTTAAAAAATGAAGTCTAATGAAACAATGAAATGTGTGCTGTTAGCTTGGAGCCTCAGCCTACAGGAGAGCCCATCTCAACTCACCTCCCAGCATGGGCTCTTAGCCACCCATTCTTCCACTCTTTTGCATGTCAGCCTCCCCTTCCTGCTCCTTTATAGGGAATGCTGCTTCCCTATGGTCCCTGCTGTGCTTAGGCAGCAGAGAGGTTGAATTAGAGCTAATGCACCTCCCACCGTCTTGGGACAGGACATGCACTCCACGATGGCATCTCCCCTTTCTGGGTTGACTGGACCTCTTACCCACCCTTAAGCCAGGTACTGAGTGCCTCCTGGTGCAGAAGTTGTAATTTGGGGGGGATCACCCACCAGCCGTGGGTTGGAAAAGTGGGAGATTGACTTCCCTGCTCCTAGCCAGGTACACTTGTTTACTTTTTCTTCACTTAATTATCTTTCTACATTTATATCCCCCCCCCCCAGATGTTAATATTTCATTATTTAAACACCAGTGCACAGATTCATGCACATTGAAAGGAAATTAATTAGCAGAAATATTTTAATATTGCTATTCACCCTTTCTCTATAATAGAAGTGTCAACCAAATTCTCAATAGACAATGACAGATTGAAACACACATGTGTGATTGGCACCAGCGAGAGCTTTATATGTATTGTGCATGCACAAGTCAACATTTATTTTTAAACTAGAGGCCCAGTGCATGGATTCGTGCACCTGTTGGGGTCCCTCAGCCTGGAATGCACCCTCTCGCAATCTGGGACCCCTTAGGGGATGTCAGACTGCCGGTTTCTGCCATGCCTGTGAGGATCAGCCAAAACTGGCAGTCTGACATCCCCTGAGGGATGTAGCAGTGCCCGAAGTGACAGGCGGCCTGGGGAGGAGCCCGAGCTCTCGGCACTCAGCACTGCTAACTGCTTGCCACTCACTCCTAACTGCTTGGTCCTTATCACTTGCCGCTCACTCCTTAGCTCCTTAGCACGGCCATGGAGGTGGGAGAGGCTCCTGCCACTGCCACTGTGCTTGCCAGCTGTAAGCCCAGCTTCTGGCTGAGCAGCGCTCCCACTGTGGGAGCTCACTGACCACCAGGGGGTAGCTCATAGCAACAGGTCATTCAGGTCATTCCAGTCTTAATGGTTGCTTAGGCTTTTATATATATACATTGCCAGTGCACATCATATGTACCAGCCAGTCGGTCAGTCAGTCGGATGGACAGATGGTTAGTCACTTAGCCTTTTATATATATAGACTAGAGGCCCAGTGTACAAAATTTGTGCATTGGGGGGGGGGTGTCCCTCAGCCCAGCCTGCTCTCTCTCCAATCTGGGACCCCTCAAGGGATGTCTGACTGCCCATTTAGGCCTGATACCGGTAGGATCAGGCCTAAACGGGCAGTTGGACATCCCTCTCACAATCCAGGAATGCTGGCTCCCAACTGCTCACTTGCCTGCCTTCCTGATTGCCCCTAACCGCTTCTGCCTGCCAGCCGGATCACCCCCTAACCACTCCCCTGCCAGCCTGATTGATGCCTAACTGCTCCCCAGCCAGCCTGTTTGCCCTTAACTGCCCTCCCCTGCAGGCCTGGTCCCCTCAACTGCTCTCCCCTGCAGACCTGGGTCCCCCCCAACTGCCCTTCCCTGCAGGCCCAGTAGCCCCCAACTTCCGTCCTCTGCCAGCCTGGTCACCCTTAACTGTCTTCCCCTGCAGGCTTGATCGCCCCCAACTGCCCTCCCTTGCAGGCCTGGTCCCTCCCAACTGCCCTTCCCTTCTGGCCTGATCACCACAACTGCCCTCCCCTGTTGGCCTGATCCCTCCCAACTTCCCTCCCTTGCTGGCCATCTTTTGGTGGACATCTTGTGTCCACATGGGGGCAGCCATCTTGTGTGTTGGAGTAATGGTCAATTTGCATATTACTCTTTTATTAGATAGGACTAGTGGCCCAGTGCACAAAATTCGTGCATGTGGGGGGGTTCCCCCAGCCCAGCCTGCACCCTTTCTAATTGGGGACCCCTTGGGGGATGTCCAACCGCTGGTTTAGGCCCTCCCCTACTGGCCTGATCTCTCCCCTAACTGCCCTCCCCTACTGGCTTGATCTCGCCCCCAACTGCCCTCCCCTGCCAGCCTGATCTCGCCCCCAACAACCCTCCCCTGAGGGCCTGATCTCGCCCCCAACTGCCCTCCCATGCCGGCCTGGTATCGCCCACAACTGCCCTCCCCTGCCAGCCTGATCTCGCCCCCAACGACCCTCCCCTGCTGGCCTGATCTTGCCCCCATCTGCCCTCCCCTGCCGGCCTGATATCGCCCCCAACTGCCCTCCCCTGATGGCCTGATCGCCCCTAATGGCCTCTTCCTGGGCCCCCACCACCATGGATTTGTCTGGAAGGAAGTCGGACGTCCAGAAGATGGCTGGTCGACCCAGTCTAATTAGTATATTATCCTTTTAGTAGTATAAATAGATTATATAGGATAAGATTGCTTAAATGGGTGGGGGGAGCCTTTTTCATCAGGAGGAGATGCTCTTGGCAAACAAAAATACATAATCCCTATATCTGGACTGATAGCCAGCCATATGCACTAAACTGCCAAACCGGTGATTAAAAAATTGAGCCACTTTCTTACACTTTACACCAGATAATTGTTGCCTTTAAAACCCCTCCTCAGCCCCCACCTTAGGTTCTGCCTTCACAATTCACCCAGATTAGGTTCTGATTGGTCAGTTTCTATGCCAGTCAGCATCAAATCTCCACCTCCTAGGCAGCCATTGGCTCCTCACACTTCAACCAGATTTCGTTCTGATTGGTTGGTCAGTTTCTTTGCCAGTCAGTGTCTCTGGGCCTATCAATGGGGCTTATCAGAGAGGCAGTGATGATCAGCATCCCCAGCAGAGGCCTGAGAGAAAGAGAGGCATGGCTGCTGGCCAGGCCTGGAACGAAAGAGAGAGGCAAGGGCTGATCAACAGCTGCCACAGAGGCTATGGATCAGACCCTGCTTCTCTCTCCAGGCCTCTCTTCGGGCCTCATCTGCAGCCCCCTCAGCAGTTATGCTGGGCCGCGGCACCCGCAACAGAGGGCAGTCAGTGCTGGGTCACCACGGCAACCCAGCACTGACTTCAGGTTGGTCAAGCCTTCAGTCATTTTGGATATTATGGACCCTGGGTTTTTATATATTAGTACTAGAGGCCCAGTGCACGAAATTCGTGCATGGGGGTGTGTGTCCTTCAGCCCAGCCTGCACCCTCTCCAATCTGGGATCCCTCTCACAATCCAGGACTGCTGGCTTACAACTGCTCGCCTGCCTGCCTTCCTGATTGCCCCTAACTGCTTCTGCCTGCCAGCCTGATCATCCCCTAACCACTCCGCTGCCAGCCTGATCGATGCCTAGCTGCTCCTCTGCTGGCCTGATTGCCCCCAACTGCCCTCCCCTGTCGGCCTGGTCACCTCTAACTGCCCTCCCCTGCCAGCCTGGTTGCCCCTAACTGCTCTCCCTTACCGGCCTGGTTGCCCCTAACTGCCCTCCCCTGCCAGCCTGGTCAACCCCAACTGCCCTCTCCTGCAGGCCTGGTCATCCCTAACTATCCTCCCCTGCAAGCCTGGTCACCCCCAATTGCCCTCCCCTGCTGGCCCATTCACCCCTAACTTCCTTCCCTTGCCAGCCTGGTCACCCCTAGCTGCCCTCCCCTGTAGGCCTGGTCACTCTCAACTGCCCTCCCTTGCAGGCCTGGTCCCTCCCAACTGCCCTCCCCTGCTGGCCTGATAGCCCACAACTGCCCTCCCCTGCTGGCCATCTTGTGGTGGCCATCTTGTGTCCACATGGGGGCAGCCATCTTTGACCACATGGAGACAGCAGCCATCTTGTGTGTTGGAGTGATGGTCAATTTGCATATTACCTCTTTATTATATAGGATATGCTTCTTAGTTGTGGCTCTCTGCCCAGATTCCCATCTCTTGCTTTAGACCAAGAATCAGCAAATGCTCAGAAGGAAAAGCAGACACAAAATCCAGTGCACCTCTGCAATTCGCTTTTCTCTGGGATCTTAGCCCCTTATGTCCTGGTTGCTTTGGCAGCACTTCAAAAATAATTTTTTTAATTGCTTTTATTTACCAAAGGTATGCCACAAGCTATTTCTTCATAGTTGAAAATTAATGACATTGTTTCTACAAACAACAATGAGCATGGGTCACTCCAAATCCTAACTATCATTCTGAGTTTAGAGACTCTAAGTTTTAATTAGTTTATATTAAATAATATTTGACATTAGTTTGTTACATTAGACTATCTTTGAGAGTTTTTTAAATGGACACTTTAAGTAATCAATATCACTCAATTGTAACATTTTCCAGGTTAAAAATTTTGTGGGCATGTATTATACAATAATACATCTAAGCCAGAAGTCTATCTGAGGGGTCAAATTAAACAATTAATTACTTTCTGGGTAAATCTTGACCCTGCCTAAGGGAACATCCTCCACCCAGCCACATGCCCTGGTTAGACTCATTATTTATAAAATTTCATTGGAAGATGTCAAACCTGCCCTTCTCTCAGTTTATTCTCAAAATATATGTAGGGAATTTATCTTTATCAGTAACCTAGAAGTTGGGTTTTACATAGACAATATACTGTGAAGTTCTTTGTGGAGCATTTTTTTTTGAAAATATAAAGCTTAGTTTTAAGAAATATCATTCATGGAAAAATACCATATATAGAATTCACTCCTTCCTCTTGAATCTAAAAGAGTCAAAGAGATAAAACATTGCTTTAGATTTAATTGCTTTAGTCTCTCATATATGAACTATGTTTTGGCATTGTGTGCCTTTGACTTGCATACAGGGAGGTAACAAGAAGAAGTCGGTCTAAACTTGCCATTTTATTATGCAGAAATATTGTTGAGGATGTTGATCTCCATGGGAAATCACAGGAGATGTTTCTCTCAGCTTTCAATATCAGGAAGATGCATCTCTGAAAAAATGTGTTGTGTATGTGTTTGTTTCTTTTCTTTTTAGACACTCCAAACATTTTAATCAATTTTGTTTCCTTTTATTTAGCAGCTAGAAATCTCAGATCCAAATCTGGAACCCACTTCAGGCAGTTTATTTTAAGTATGCGTAATCATTTTTTTTAGCATATTGCAATACATTAACTTTATTTCTGATTACTAGTATAATTCAATTTATTAGAACACATTATAAAACCTTAATAGATTAAGTCATGATATTTGAGATTAGCTTCAAAGTCATCAGGTATAGCAGTGGTAGAAGATAAGGTAAAGATAGAAATGAACTAAAATTGAATATGAGTTAAAAGTTGTTGAAATTAGTAATGGGTAGTAGGTACACAGACACTGATACTATAATTCTGTCTTTATATATATTTGAACATTTCCATTAACAGTTTTCTAAAACTGAAAATTCAAAATGTGAGGCTATTTCCTAGTGTAATTCATAAGCACTAATTTCAAATGCTAATGTGGACTCAGACATGTCTATGAAAATTTATTCTTTATAAGTTTTTTCTCTAATATGATATTAACTTTTTGTTTCATTTTGACTCTGGTTTTATTTTTCAATTCCCTCTGATTTCCTTGACTATCCTGTAGCATTGAATGTATATTTTCAGATACATCCTCAAAAATTTGGGGGATAAAGCAAAGGATAAATAACATGAATAAATGACAGCCCATCCCCACTCCGAAAGTCATTTATCCTTTGTTTTATCTCCATTGATTTTATCTTTTGGATCTACCCTCCCAGCTTGAGCTGAGCAGACTGTTGCATCACTCTAAGGCAGGGATTCCCTGGAAGTTCCTGTGCTGAAACTGAGGTGAGAGGAACATGCTAACCCCTCAACAATGTCAATCAACACTTGATTGACAGTTGATAGGTTAGAGATCTGTTTTAAATGTTTGTGACAGTTCCTTGCAGATCTAAAATTTTATTTTATAATTCTATGAGCAGTCTTTAAACCTACAGGTTAATCCTAGTTTTATAACTTCTTTACACTCATGTGACCACTCTCCTTTTTGTGTTTCTTGAAGCCCTTGTGTATAAGAGTTCTTGCTGTTCAGATTCTTCCAGAAGGGTCTGTCCAATATTAAAATATGAATGAGGACTCATTGTCCCTGTTCCCAGGCCTCCTGCGCTGCACAATAAAAATGAGATTAGCAGCACACTTCCATCAGCTATCTTTGCTCTTTATAGAAGTGGATTTTAAAATGGGTGAGAGGAGAGAAGAATATTCAATAAATTTTTCTTTTTGAGAATCCTGAAGAATTTGGATTACAAAGAAAAAATGTAATCAACTTCAGAATCATTTGTCTCCCTCCCACCACTTTGTCTGCTATGAATCTTTGCTGAGACCTATTGTGTAGGGCAGGATACACATAAATGAAAATGTTTTTCTCCTTTATAAAACACATCTTACAATTTATCTGATGAACTGTCTGTGGAGTTTGGCCTGAGGCTATACCAAGTTCAGCATAATGCTAAGCCACTGAAGATAACGTCTGAAAAGGAACTTAGGGTCTGATAGAAGGGAAGAGAGAGAAATAATGTCAACATGGTGCCACAGTTGAGGAATAGGGAGGATATAGTAGTGTATTAAAGAAGAAAGTGATCCACTCAGAGACACTTGGAGAAAGGTCATAGAATTAATTCTGGTGGTGAAAAATAAGTGGTGGTTTGCCTATGGCAGGAAAATCAGTCTGGAGAACTTGAGTAAAATATTTAACTGTGCATTGTTTTTAATAAAGACTGAGAAGAGACAAAGAAAAAAAAAAAGAAAGACAGAAAGAGAAAGTAAGAAAAAGGGAGGGAGGAAAGGAGGAAGGGAGGGACAAAGGAGCAAATTAAAATATGCTGTATAATTTTCATAGAAAGCCAGCTTCTCCCCCCACCAACAACAGTAACAAAATAGAATATTTCTGTTCAAATATTAGTTTGAAAGAGTACTAAATTCCTGGCCTCCCCACATGAGTCAGTCTGGCCCTGGGAATGGAGTGTTCCTAGGTTACCTTATATTTTTCATGTTTTTACATGGCCTCTGAGAATCATTGCCAAGGTTCTCCTGGCACCACTGTGTAACCTAGAAAAGCCACCATCTGCCTGCATGTCCCAGTTCCATGGGCAGACACAGAACAGGCCACAGAATAATCGTAAGAAGTTGGTACCACTGTGCCACAGGCAGAATACCACTGTCACTCTTGCCTCTCAGACTTTTGTTGTTTTTCCATGTATACCTAGTTGGTCACTCTGCTCTACAATCACTGTGAGAACCCATTGCCACCTGGGAAATGTCCCTACTGTAGTCAGTGAGGGGTTATTTTTCCCCCATCTATCTCCCTCTCACAATTTTTTTCCTTCTCCCAGCATAACTATAATAAATACTAATGTCATGGATTCGAATCCAGTGCATGGATTCGTGCACACTGACAGGAAATTAATTAGAAGAAATATTTTAATATTGCTAATTACCCTTTTTTTATAATAGAAGTGCAAACCAAATTCACAATCGACAATAACAGATCAAAACACATGCATGCAATTAGTGCCAGCAAGAGCTTTATATGTATTGCACATGCATGAGTCAACTTAGCCTTTTATATATATATATATATATATACATATATATATAAACTTGCTTAATTAGACCCGCTTTCTGATGTAGCTAAACTTTTTCCAGCCCAGTGAAGTACCCCAACTTCTCTTTCAGGTAATTGTCAGCAACACAGCAGTTAATATAAACATGAAGCAGATTATTATTTTAGATCACACAGGGAGAACAAAGAGTAAAATATTTAACTGCAGCAGTGTTTGACTATATTCTGTGCAGTGAGAAAACCTGAAGTCATTTTCAAGGTCCACCATTTCTTACATCTTTTCAGTCGGGTCAAATTCCTAAGCTTTCTAAATCTCTGTTTTCTGGCTAAGGAAAAGAAAATAGGATTCCAGCGAGTCTCCTATCTACCTACTCCAGGACTTCTGTGAGGATCAAATGAGATGAGGCACTGGAAAACACTCATAGACTTTTGGTTACAGTGTAAAGTGTTTGCACCTGGCTATAAAGTAAGTCTTGTTCCTGGGCTGAAGAAACTGCAAGGTGGCTAGTCATAGTTAGGGAGAGGAAGCCGGGCGTTGCTAAGTGACATCATTACCCGGCACCCACAGCAACCGTTTCCGGGCTGGGCTGGGCTGTGGGCTGCATTTTGCACCATGGGGTCTCAGCAGCATTGGCTGTGATTTGGTGGGCTGTCACTCTGGGGTGGTGGTGGGGCCTGTGTCCCACTTGGGGGAAGCCAAATGTTGCTTTGTGGGTGCCAGTGTGCGTCACAGCAGCTCCTGCATTGAGCATCTGCCCCCTGGTGGTCAGTGTGTGTCATAGAGACCAGTTGGATGGTCGGACACTTAGTATATTAGCCTAATATATGTATACTAGAGGCCCAGTGCACGAAATTCATGCACAGGTATGGTCCCTAGGCCTGGCCTGCAATCAGGGCCATCTTCCCTGGTTGCCCACAGCCAGCCCCGCCACCCACCCCTGGTTCCCTGTTCGCCATCGGGTGATCAGAGCCTGACGGCTCGGGGGAGGGACTGAGAGGTAGTGAGTGCGCCTCATAGTGACTGGTCAAGCTGTTGTTCTGGTCATTCCACCTTTAGGGTCAATTTGCATATTACCCTTTTATTATATAGGATATAGATTTCCAGGCACCAGAAATCTGAATCAACACTCCTGCTTCTCAGGCTGAGATGAGGCTGTTTTGCTTCTGAATGTCTACTTTCTGGTCCACTTGCCTTACCTGATAGTCTACTATATCCCCTTTGTGATCGTTAATTGTATGTGTCCACATTGCTGGGCCATGATGCTCATATATGTGGTCAAACATTATTTTTCATCTTTCTGTGAAGGTGTTTTTTGGTGAGATTAATATTTAAATCAAGTGGACTTCAAGGAAAAGATCCCCTCCATTATGTGGGCACTAAAGACTTAGTGCAGATGTGCGGAACAGCCAGCCTGCAGGCCATGTAAGGTCCACAAAATCATTTGGTCTGGCCATGCCAAGGCATTAGGGGTGAGTTAATTAAAGGTTTGACCAAATAGAGCAGGCTAATTTTTAAGTTGATAATTTTGTATGACCCGATAATTCTATCTAATAATAGACAAATATGCAAATTGACCATACCTCCGACACACCCACAAGCCACGCCCACAAGCCACGCCCACCATCCATTCAGAGCGAGTATGCAAATTAACCCAAACCAAGATGGCTACAGCCACAGAGAGCAAGGTTTCCTATGTAACAGAGGAAGCCAAGCTTTCCACCTGCCCTTTCCAGGCCTAAGCCTCCACTCAAGCTACAAAGTTTCAATTATAGAAGGTAAACAAATTCAAACAAATGGCGGCAGAATGGAGCTTGAGAGAGCAGGCCAGGGTTGCCACCGGCAACAGGGGAAGCAAAGCTTTCCACACACCCTGGCCGGGCTCATCTGCTTAAGGCAACATAGTTTCAATTATAACCCCAACACAAATGGCTGCGGCCTCGGAGGGAACCCCAGGCTTGGCTCCGCTCCAGGCTACAAAGTTTCAATTATAGAAGGAAAATAAATTCCAGATACCAGGGCCTCCGCTTGCGTTGCCAGGGGGCGTGGCCGGCCTGCAAACCACCACAGGCCCCTCACTCAGGCCGCCCCATGCCCCAAGGGAAACCCCACCTGATCCGGGACGCCCTTCAGGGCAAACCAGCTGGCCCCCACCCCTGTACCAGGCCTCTATCCTATCTAATAAAAGAATAATATGCAGATTGATCATCACTGCAACACACAATATAGCTGCCCCCATGTGGTCAAAGATCCTGCCCCCATGTGGACACAAGATGGCCACCACAGATGGCCAGCAGGAGAGGGCAGTTGGGAGGCACCCAGCCTGCAAGGGAGGGCAGTTGTGAGGGACCAGCCCTGCAAGGGAGGGCAGTTGAGAGGGACCAGGCCTGCAAGAAATGGCAGTTGGAGGTGATCAACCCTGCAGGAGAGGGCAGTTAGGGGTGACCAGGCCGGCAGAGGAGGGAAGTTGGGGGCAAACAGGCTGGCAGGGGAGCAGTTAAGCATCAACCAGGCTGGCAGCGGAGTGGTTAGGGGGTGATCAGGCTGGCAGGCAGAAGTGGTTAGGGGCAATCAGGAAGGCAGGCAGGCAAGCAGTTGGGAGCCAGCAGTCCTGGATTGTGAGAGAGATGTCCGATCGGGCCTAACCGGGCAGTCGGACATCCCTCGAGGGGTCCCATATTGGAGAGGGTATAGGCTGGGCTGAGGGAGAACCCCCCTCTGTGCACGAATTTCGTGCACCGGGCCTCTAGTGATGTTATAAATATCCAAATGGCCTACGGAAGAAAAAAGTTTCCCCACCCCTGCTTTAGTGAAACAAAGATTTGGCTTCCCCTTAGCAGACAGCCTTTGGACTTGAACTGCAACTCCTCCCTGGGTCTCCAGCCTGCTGGCCCACCCTGAAGATTTTGGACTCTCAAAGCATTCACAATCATGTGAACTAGTTTCTAAAATCTCTCTATATATTTATCTGTCTCTGCATCTCTGTCTCTGTATATATATATGTAAATACACACATGTAAATACACACACACACACATGCAGTCACACGCATTCATCCTGTTGGTTATGCTTCTCTGGAAAGCCCTGACTAATGTACCCTTCTCCCAGGGTAAACCAGGAGTGTCCTCATTAACCATGTGCTATTACAGACTCCTATTGCCCATAAGGCCCTCCAATGAGTTTACCTCAAAGTTTACACACAGCATATTGAGAATTGGGCAAATTGGGGGGAGGGTCATTAAGAAGGCCTTTGCTAAATTTTACTCCAGTGTAAGAAAATCCAGCTGGTGGAGAGTATCATACCATTTAATTAGCAAAGGCAAAGTAGCCAATCCTTCCATGAAATTACTTACCCAAATAACAGTTAACAGGAAAACATAATACTTATCTTTGCTTGTTATTCATTGGATTTTCTTGATTTTCAGATATCGCTTTAGATTGTTTTCTTGCTGTTTTGATAGTTTAGGTCTGTCATTAAGTTAATTAAGTGACCTGGTTCTCCAATATTTAAATACACAAAAATCTCTTGTGCACACCTATGGGACTCTTACCTAGTAGCCTTCTATCATTGGAGAGCCCTGAAGAAACAGTGTTTCTTCACCTCTCCCAGGAGAGCTGCTATCTCCATGGATGCTGTAAGGTCTACTCTGTTAGCCCAGAGCTACCCTCCTCTGACACAACTGACTCTCACAGGTAAGACCCCAACTCAAACAGAGCGAACAAGCTCCTTCCTTGGGAATTTTGGGCATGGAACTGAGAGAATCATATTCATTCTCTCTCCCTCCCTCCCACTAAAGCTTAGAGAGCTTTGCTTTCAGCAGCTATATTTTCTGTCATAAAAATAAAATTGCTGAAAAATGAAATTGGGGAGTTAGGGTTTTCAAGAATGTAATTCCAGTTGTTTCAAAGGCCCAGCTATTTTTCTGACCTTGGTTTCCATGAGCTATGCTCCTATCCTTATAAAGAAACATTATTTTCCATTATGGTCATCCAAGTTGGGTTTTTGTCACTTACAATCAAAGGAGTTCTACTTAATATATGTGGAAAAACACAGCATCTATGTACCAGCCCTCTGTCCTGGTCTCAGGGCAGCTTGGGTCATGTTACCTCAGACAAGTAGAAATGTGCCTTCTGACACAGAGTATGCCATCTTCAAGCCACCCCTCAGGTACTTTATGTGCTGGAGCATGGTTCTAGAGCTGGGTTCTCATCCACCCTCAAAAAATGCTCTCTTCAGCTCTACTAGGAAAACACTTGTACATTTGTAATTTCCTTAAGAGAGTATCATCATCTTGGGTACCTGCCTGACATCTAGGCTTTCAGAGTTGACACTGCTGAAGGTGAGGAGAAAAATACTTGAGGGAATTTTAGAATGATAAAAAGGAACAAAAATGAAATGTAAAAATGCTCACGTTCTGATTATTTCTCCTTCACTTCCTACCTTCTCTCCAAGCTTACTTTGAGGAGGAGGTGGCAGAACCTCTAGAATTCTTTCTGAGTTTCACTTCGCTCCTGCTCATCAAGCCTAAAAATATCAGTTTTTACTTTGTTGGGTTTTCCTTCATGAGGGTTTTTACAAACTTAAAATTTTCAGAGGGTAAAACAACCTCCTTACTCACCTTTCACTTCTTATTCCCTCTCATTCAACCAAAAGTGTGGGGAAGCATGGGATTTGGTTGGAATGTCTGTAAGGAGGATTCTCTGAAAGGTCGGGGCCCTCTAGGGAGACCTTGCTGAAGGCAGCAGCCTCTACCTTGACTTTTCCAAACAAGTCTGAACCCCTGGGTGTTTTACTATAATCTATGTTTAGTCTTTTAGACCTGACCTTGTAGAAGCATGTGCTTTCTCAGGGATGCTTACCCTGCTGCTTGTATCTAGAGGTTAATTTCAGTTCAAGCTGTTGTGACAATAACAAGCTAACAAGGCAGGCAACTGAGGCTTTTTTGGCTCTTTATGCCAACTAGCCCTTTAGCTTCTCTTTCACAGAAATGTGTCAGATTAATCATTCATCCGTCATTCAGGGTCTGCTGGTCAGCCCTGGCACAAAAGGTTATCTTAAAACATAAAATTAGATAATTAATTGCTTTGTCTAAAACACTCCATTTGTTTCTTACAATCCTATATAATAAAAGCTTAATATGCAAATTGTCCCCTCAGGCGGTTGTTCGACTGAGAGTTCGACCAGAAGACTGGGGAGTTTGACCACTCACTATGATGTGTGCTGACCACCAGGGGGTGGCGTGGAACATGGTGGGCATCAGTGATGTGGCACTGGCAGTGGGCAGCAGTGGAGGTGCTGCTGGCCCCGATGTGCCCGATGAGAGTGGGACTGCACGGGATGGTGGAGCAGGTGAGCAGGTGGTGCCAGACCAAGGTGGGTGTGAGTGGGGCCCCAATCGTCCTTCCGATCATCCCACAGACAGCGACCAGTGGTGGCATTGGGGGCTGGGGCCACCGCCCAGCTCCCAGGCACTGAGGGAGCTGGGTGGCAGCCCTGCCCCAACCGATCACCCTGAAGATGGCAACCAGCAGCCAGCAGGCCCTGATTGCCCAATCGGGGGTGTCCACCGAGTTTGCTCTCACTCCCCCTCTTACCCTCCCCTGGGACACCATGAGAAGCCGGCCCCACACCTGCGTGGCCTCTTCTGGGTGAGCCAGGCCGCAGCCATCAGGACCACAGGGGCCGGTTGGGCTCCTGGGGGGTTCGTGCATGAGCCAGTCTGCGAGGCCAGCCTAGAGAGAGCACTCTGTTCACCTGGCTTCCATGCAGCACCACTGGGTGGCCCAGGGCCTATACTGTGCCCAGCCCGTGGCATCCAGCCACATGGAGACTTGGGCGCCGTGACTCAGGAGGATGGGGGTGCGTGAGGGCCCAGGGGCCCAAGTGCTGCCCAGGGCCCAGAGGTCAGCTGGGAGCTGCCCTTCCATGCCAGATGCTCGCGCTTTGATCACTGGCCAGGCCTAGGGATCACACCTGTGTATGAATTTTGTGCACCGGGCCTCTAGTACTTAGAATAAAAACCAAATTTCTATGACCTGGGCCCTCTATACCTACCTGCCTCACCCCAAATCACGTCACCCTTTTCCTCTTACACTCTTCAGACACTCTCATTCCTCTCAGCCTCTCCAAAGTGCCTGATCCAAAAGGTGTTATTCCAAACCAGACAAACTGTACTTGTAGGGAAGCAACCTCCAAGGCTCAGATCTTCCGGAGCCCATGGAAGGGCTGAGATGCTAGTCATGAGGAAGGTTCTGCCCTGGTAGACAGAGTTCCTCATGATGTACAACCAACATCTGTCACTTTACTGTCAATACATGAGAAAACTAAGTGGGCAGCTGTGTGATTTTCCCCTGCTCTGAGAATCATGGGACCCACATCATCACTCAAGTGAGACCATAAAGTCAGTACCAGGCTCCTGGCAATAATAGAGTGTCTTGGTTAATAAGACAAGTTTGATTTGGACAAAACTAGCTTTGAAATCTAGCTTTACCACTCAGCGCCTGCATTACTTAGGCAAGTCACTTAATCTTACTGAGTCTCAATCGTCTACACTGTAATGTGGAAATTACTTGACTTTGAAAATTAAATTAGAAAAGACATATAAAGCCTTTTCTCATAGTAAGCATTCAAGCACTGCTAAATCCTAAGCCATAACTGAACAAAACTAGTCTTGGTTTTATTTTTGCTTTGGAAAATTTCGTAGATTCAGAAGTTAAAAGATTGGTTAAGCAGGGAAAAAGCTGGGAGAGCAGCCAACTCTTTGTTCATTGTGGTTGTCTTAGACTCTTGCCCGAAACCTTTGCAATGCCTGGTGCAGTGCTGGGTGCATGTGGGGCAATGTTTCTCAAGTGAGGCATGTCAACCTGGCATCAGGACCATATGATTTCACTTCTATGTGGAGTCTAAAGAACAAAATACATAAACACACAAAATTAAAACAGACTCATAGATGCAGAGAACAGATTGATGGTTGCCAGAGGGGAGGAGAAGTGAAAATGCTAAGGAATTAAGAAGTACAGATTGATAGTTACAAGATAGTCATGGGGAGGTAAAGTACAGTATAGGGGACAAAATCAATAATATTGCGATAACTATGCATGGTGCCACGTGGGTACTAGAAATATTCAGGGGAACATTTTGTAAAGTATATGATTGTCTAAACACTATGCCGTACACCTGAAACTAATACAAAATAATGTTGAATGTAAACTGTAATTAAAAATATAATTTAAATAAAAAGAAAGATTGGTCATGAGGAACATTCCTGAGACCCACCCCCCAAGACTTCTCACCCAGAATCCGTGGGGTTCGGGCAGGAATTGACATTTTAAACAAGTTTCCTAGATGTTTCTCACTGCACACGGAAGTCCACAACGTGTAACTGGCGCTCAAACCAAAGCTGACTGATTTATTAAATACTAGAATCTATAATTCTAACTCCAGATGCAATCTCCATTTAGCTTTGCATCTTTTTAAAAAATCTTTCTTCAAAATAGAAACAATGTATTAGAATTTTTTAAAAAGGAATGCATAAACAAAGGGTCAAGGATTGCTGGGATGTTTATTTCAAAGCCCTGGAGACCTCCTTTCTGACATTCCAAAGTCTCTCCATGGGCCTGTAAATTGAATGTTATATAACCACATGTTTGGAAGAACGGAAACACCCATCTTCCAAAGACCTGCCTCCCACAACGCAGGTTCTATAGGTGGAGGCTTACAGTTCATCTATAACATTAACATAGCACCCTCATTCAGCACTTTATCACTCTTGTAACCTTATGTCTGTGTAATAAAAAATATTTTTAGTGTATCTGTGTGACATTATCAGTCTAGATACCTGATCCATATTTGGGGGTGGTGGTGAGCCCATCTCAAGGGCTGATCGAAGCAATCTAAAAAATGGCAGTAGTCTTTCAACATCTCTCAGCACCTGAAGTTTCTCTGTCCTGTCTGCACAACTGAAAGATCCATCTCCCCAACATGTAGCTCTGATGTTGTCACTTCTTCACTTAAGGTTAGAATTAAATTTTCAATGGTTTTCTTACAAAATCAAGTTCTAAAACCTTAGCCTACCATCTAAGGCCCATAATTTTAACCTAATTTATCATTCTAAGCTTATCTCCTTTATTTTTCAAAAACCCTGTTATTTGGCCAATAATTGAACTACTGAGTCCCCAAATAATTTTAATGCCTGACTTGTATTCATAATTGGCTTTGTATTGCGTTTCCATTGCTGTCTTAAAGTATTACTTCTATCTTATGATGTCATTTAAACTTTTAGTTCTTAACAATTTTCCTCTGTTACATTTTACGAAGACCTTATTTGTTCCTCCTATAGGACTTAAGGCAAAGCCTGACACATCATATGTGCTTCATGAATATGTAGTCTTCTGATTTGATTTTATAAAGAGTCCTAAATCTACCCCAGGATTTCTCAAGGGTGAAAAATTAAAATGAATGATACTTTTGGTGTGGACTTTTCAGTCAAATTTTATATTTTAACCATTTGTGACTTTATGGATTAGATTTAGAAAAACATTTTTAATATAAAAATGAAATGGATTTGTCCTTTAGTCTGTTATGATATACAAACTTGAGCTTTTCTCACAATTGTAACTTAACAAGGATAAACTATGCTTTGGCTGAATTATTAAATCAATTGATTTGATTCTAATGTATTAATTTTTTCAGGAATTTTTCCAGTAATATTCTTTTAGTACAGATTTTAATCATTCAATTAACACTACCAGGTGCTTTGTGGTAACTTTTTCCAATGCACTGGTGTTCACATGAGAATACACAAGAGGGACTTGTGGCTCCTTTGGAAAAGCATTTGTCTCCTTTATGCCCTCTATGTAGTCTCCTTCCTGAGAAGATACTAACTCAAGGAGAACGAATAGGGGCATCACAGCTCTCAGTAACAACTGCAGCCATGTCAGTAAAGCTTTTAGCACAAAGACACTGAATAGGCCATGGTAACTATTGGGATTCTGCAGTACTTGTTTGAAGGCCAAAAAATGTAGGTGGCTCACCTTTCCCTTTAACTTGGTTAGATGCAAAGAAATGGATGTCCATAGAAAGCCTCCCATAATCCAAAAGCTAATTGATTATAGGAGGTACCAATGCCCTTCTCCAAAAGCCTACTAATAATATCCAAAAACAGGTCTAGTCTCATTTATTAGATAACCTTCTCAGTAAAGACAGGTGAATTTAAAGACCCACACACATAACCATCTGAGAAGTGGGTGCTGCAGATCAGAAAACGAAGGGATGTTAGTAAGAAATGCCAAGAGTCACATATTTGAACTTCCTTGACTATGTTTGGGAACCATATTAAAGCTTGAGTTGCCTGCTTCTACTGTGCTTTTGTACATGTGACACTGCTTACAGACTGAAGCACGTGGCTCATAGCTTTTTAAGTTTGCATCAGCTTCAAACTCTAAATTCTACAGCAGTTTATCAGTTTCTCTGCTACAACGTCAGCTGTCATTCATTAAAAAGCTCACTATTCACAACACTCAAGACATTCTTGGGTGTCTAGGCTCTTCCCCACCTCCCTCAATCTTCGTCATACGTCTCCTTCCCTTTAAGAACAAATCCCGTCATTCCCTTTTCTAACTGATAACTCCTGCAAACAGCCTCTGAAACAATTTCCACTCAGCTGCCCTCCACATTCCTCACTGTTAAATACTCCATGTATTTGGACAATCTGAAAAAAAAATTTAAATTTCTGAAGTCTCTCTAGAGGAGTTTTATATCTGCCCCTACTAGTTTGCTACTCGCAAACATACTTTCCCACATTTGTTCCTATCTTGTACTTCTCTGCCTATGTAATATGGATCATAGCAGCATCTAAATCTGGCCGTGGCAGATATCCACTATGATGCCAAATAAATCTCCATTCATAATGATGGAGACTAATGAAGCAGTTATCTAAGATGAGGTTGTGCATGATGATGGCATGTGAGGAACACATCACTGAAATCCCTCAAATGCTGATTTATTTCATTCCTTTAAAAATGGAGCCTCATTTTCCAGCTGCATAAAGCAAAATGTAAAAATAAATCATTATTCCAAATTAGCATCAGATTTCTTAACAAATGTGTATTTTTTGAATATCTAGAATCACCACTTATGACTGGTTGTAACACATGACCTTTATCTGTAAAATATGAAGTTAATTCCATGAAAACTCAAAGCCTAAGTAGAGAATATTTAAAATATGTTCACATACTTGAAGTATTTCTGGTAAAGAAAGTCTGAATGCTCCTTCTAGTGTTTGCATCAAATGAGTAAAATAATCATTCCAAAATGAATACCACATGTTTAAAAATGATTGTATTCTGTTATTTCTTTTGTACTTGTCCTATAACAACCAAGCCAACAAATCCAGAACAGTAGTTTATATTATAATGTAGCCACCTTTTGGTGGAGATTTGATCCTAAGTATGACCAGAAAAAAACAGTCCAAAAATATCTCCTTGGCGATGATTCACTTCTTGGTTTCCATTCCATTCTATCACATCCCCCAAAGGAATTAAGTAGTACTTTTCTTTGTCAATCAGCTAGTAGAACAACAGAGGAAAAGTAACAATAAATGCTTACTTATGCCAAGAGATGGTCATTGTATTTTCAGGCAAGAGCTGACTTCATTCTATTATTATTATTTTTAAATATTTTTTATTTATTTCAGAGAAGAAGGGAGAGGGAGAGAGAAATAGAAACATCAATGATGAGAGAGAATCATTGATTGGCTGCCTCCTGCACACCCCCTACTGGGGATTGAGCCTGCAGCCCCGTCATGTGCCCTGATCCGGCTAGAACCTCCTGGTTCATGGGTCGACGCTCAATCACTGAGTCACACCAGCCAGGCAAGAGCTGACTTTAAATTCTAAAATATTTACTAACTAGCTTCCAGTTAAAATGTAAATTAAATACTATTTAGTATTTTTCCCTCCAGAAACCTCACTAAGAAGGCAGTAAAGGCAGTAAAAATATAAATTCACAAATATAAAGAGATCAGGAAAAGAAATGACAACAATATTTTGAAAGTTGGAAATCGAATGAGTGAGTACTAACTAACTTAGGAAACTAGAAACAGCTTGAAAGTGGTTTGAGGTAGGGAAGCCTCGGTGCAACTCCAGAAATAAGCAGATGCATATTATAGCCACAGAAAGCCTCCATAATCCGTAATTGGGCATCAATTACCTCTAAAAGTGGTGGATTCAGGTGAGAATGAAAGCCAGAAGCCCTGGCCAGGTAGCTCAGTTGATTTGAGCATCCTTCTTATTCACCATGGTTGTGGGTTTGATCCCTGGTCAGGACACATACAAGAATCAACCAATGAATGCACAATAGGTGGAACAACAAATCAGTGTTTCTCTCTCCCTTTCTCTCTGAAAATCAATAAATAAAAATTAAAAAAGAAAATCTATATAAGAAACAATCTCATAGATTTCCTCCCCCAGCTTGCTCGGCCAAATGACTACCCCATCATGAAAGACAACAAAAGGTTTGTGCTGGAGAGGTTGAACCAGAGAGGCTCTAGCCTCATCATGTGACACACATTACAGGAGAACAGTACTAAGAAACATGGAGAACAGACCAAATGTGAAACTCTGAAAGATGAACCCTCCCCACCCTTGCCCCAGCCCCTTCTCCCACTCAGTCCCAGAATGATGGCAGGAACTCATAACTATCAAGCATAAAACTGGAGAATTCATCTCTAGAGAAACTAACCCAGCAAAAAATAAAAATAAAAAAAAATCCTGAAAGTATTGACAGCTGGGGTTCCTCTAAGAAAATACTCAGCCAGATTTTCTTATCTTAGAGGGAAGCCCACTTCTTGACAAGGCCCATCCACTCATTCAGAACTTATAAGCAATCGTTTTTGGTATCTTGAATATGAGTACACAGCCAACAATAACAATGAATGTTAAAAAGATCTAGAAAAAAATTTTAAAAAGAGAAAGATCTAGAATATGAAAAACACAGACCAAAAGTTGAGTAGAGCGTTGGCCTATGGACTGAAAGGTCCCAGGTTCAATTCCAGCCAAGGGCACATGCTTGGGTTTCGGGCTCAATCCCCAGTATGAGGCGTGCAGGAGGCAGCCAATCAATGATTCTCTCTCATCATTGATGTTTCTATCTCTCTCTCCCTCTCCCTTCCTCTCTGAAATCAATAGGAATATATTAAAAAAAAAAAAAAAAAAAAGCCAAAACCGGTTTGGCTCAGTGGATAGAGCATCGGCCTGCGGACTGAAGGGTCCCGGGTTCGATTCCGGTCGGGGGCATGTACATTGGTTGCGGGCACATCCCCGGTAGTGGGTGTGCAGGAGGCAGCTGGTCGATGTTTCTCTCTCATCGATGTTTCTAGCTTTCTATCCCTCTCCTTTCTCTCTGTAAAAAATCAATAAAATATATTAAAAAAAAAAAAAGAACAAAGCCATTTTCTTATAAAAAATATTATAAAAAAAAAGAGTCAGAAAAACTTCAAACAAACAAACAAACAAAAAACATAACTAATCCTCAGGAAAAAAAAAAGTAGATATCCACAAAACAAGAAAAGGGGGCTATAAAAAAGCAACATTTATTGAATATAAACAAATTGGTGGGAATTAGGAAAAGGCACCAGAAATAAACATTTTAATAGAAAGAATAGAAGATAAAGTTTGCTAAGTCAAGTGCAAAGTATAACTTATCTGTTAAAGAAAATAGAAAGTAAGAAAAATATAAAATTAGGGGATCAATTTAAAGGTCAAACATCATTTTAATGGAATATTCAGAAAAAGAGAAAATAAAACAGAGGGTAGAAATTATTAAAGAAATAATCTGAAAATGTGTGAGAACTAAAAAAAAAAATGACTTCCAAATGGAAGGACCCACAAAATGCCTAGCACTATGCATGAGCAAAGATCTACACCAATTCCTGGAGTCATGACATTATAGCAGCTGAAGGAAATTCTAAACCTTCCAGAGAATGAAACACAAAGATCAGGAATCAAACTAACATTGATTACATCATGTTATTACAACAACTGCAAAATAACATAATGGAGCAAAATCCTCAAAATCTTAAGGAAGATGATTTTTATTCTAACAACCTAGTGAAATGATCCATTAATTATAAGACTAAAATAAAGACAGCAAGTTCTCAAAAAATAACTTATTTCCTATTAACACTTTCCTAGGAAGCCACCACAAGTTATGCTCCATCAAAACAATGAAGGAGACCAAAAAGTAAGAAGATGTGGGATTTACAAAGCAGTGGGTCCAACATAGAAGGGAGGGAAGGGGAATTCCAAATGTGGTAATGAAGGAAGATTTCTTGGCAACCAGGCGGAGAGATGAGCCAGTGCAGACCTGGGGGAGGATAGATGGTTACAAGAGAGATATCTTCTAGAAAAACAAAAAAAAAATGATGTGATAGGTTACCTGATGTAATTAAATATATTCAGAAGAGATCTGTATTTTTTGTAGAGAGTTCAAGAATGAATTAACAGCTCTCGCTGGTTTGCCTCAGGGGATAGAGCATCAGCCTTCAGACTGAGGGTTCCGGATTCAATTCTGGTCAAGGACACATGCCTGGGTCTGGTCAAGGGCACATGCCTGAGTTTCGGGCTCAACCCCCAGGAGGGGGCGTGCAGGATTCAGCCAATCAATGATTCTCATTATTGATGTTTCTATCTCTCTCTCCCTCTCCCTTCCTCTCTAAAATGAATAAAAATATATTTTTAAAAAAAGAATGAATTAACAGTAGTAAACAGTATATAAAATGAAACAAATGAAGATAAGGAGGTGATTATTAACTGTAGGGAAAACAAGGGTATAAAAGAATGCTGTGAATAATATTTACAAGGGAATAATAATGCATCTAACAAATAATGAATACTCATCTAAGAAAAATTATGTTGAGAAAATGTGAGTTAAATGACCTTTCATAGTAGGAAGTTAGTAGTAGATAATATCTAAAGCTGAAAACTAAGAAATAAAACTTGAAGCATATTATTGAGAAATACAAAATTAAATGCCAAAAGAAAGCTAAAAGACTTGAAAGAGACTACCTTTTTTTTTTTAAAGCAAAATGTTTACAAAGTGTTGTACAATGAGTTCCCAGTCAGAAAATGTATATTACAAAGAATTGGAGAAAACAACAACAACACACATTTGGCACAAACCTTAAAAACCACCAACACAGGTCTGAAAGGGAAGTCTGGCCCAGCCTGCAGTTCTGGAAGGCCCCATCGTTCCCAGGTTGTGCTAAAGCGCTGGAGGCGCAGACAAAAGACCTTTGCAGCTGGGACTGCCTGGAGGAATGTCAGTCCCGCTTGGGTAGCGAAGGTCAACAGAACTGCTGGGTCTACGTGTGTTAGAGCCTCTCTGTTAGGGGGAAACTAGCTGAGCAATAGCGTCCTAGACGGTCTTCAGGAGCCCAGACTCCAGGCTTGGACTTGGTGCTCCTGGGCTGCAGCCTCCCTGCACACCCTCCTCCCTGTGGGCCCAAGGGCAGGTCAGCCCCTCACCATCTCTGCCCCCACCCCCAGTTGAGTGCAGTGTTTCTCTAGGAGGGGTGCTGGGCTCAGTCACATGACAGGGCTCAGACAGAGGAATTGTTTCCGCAGCATTCATGGTGGCTTAGAGTTAAATTCTTTAAGGATATGTGCACTGTTTCCCAGTCCCTATCCAGCAATTTCACATCAGATTTTCTGCTCCATATTTCCAAATACTTGATTACCAATGAGCGCCACCAACCTCCAGTCACCAACTGACCACCCAGTCCAGCTTACCCTCTCCTACCCGCCAAGGGCATCCCAGTGGCTGCCTGGGGTACTTCCCAGCTCCACCCAAGGCACTGGTTGCGGAGGAGGGATGCTGGGCCAGCAGGGAGGGTTGGCCCTCTCCCTTCTTCCTTGTCCAGAGCCCAGCAGGCCAGACTCTTTCAGCAAATTACAGACCCAAATTCCAGGACACAACTTTGATTGCCTGGAGATTCCCAAAATATGTCCCAGATGTCAGTGCCCATGTGTCTGGGGGCCACCAAGACCCACCCTCCGGGTGCCTCATCATGTGCTCTTCAGACTTTCTCTGTCCACCTGTTTCTGCTATAGGGGGTGGGAGGAGGAGGGGTGAGGGGAGCTACAGCCCTGAGTCTCAGGGGCCCTGGAAGCACTCCCTGGAAAAGTTGCACTTGGGGTACATGGTACTGCATCACCAGGGTAGGTAATCTCTCCAGGGCCTACCAGAACCTTTTATGAGTTGAAGAGATTGTTTCTTGAAGTGGGATTTGGGGAGAGAAAGAGGTATAGTAAGAGACCACTGATTTTTCATCTATAGCCTTATAGGACTATTTGAGTATTTAAACTATGTATATGTGGACTAAAGGAGCCACATGCTAACCTGACAAGCTCAGGGGAGGCCTGCGTGGCAGTCTTGCAAACTCAGAGACCTAAAATAACCACAAAAGATGGTTTGAAAATTAAATATTTAACTACAAACAGGTTATAGTTGGTAGTCATGTCCTAGGCTGATATTTTCCCTGACAAAGATCAACTTAGATCTTCTTTACTGAGCCTTTTTGCCTTTTTGCCTCTAAGATAACATATTTGTGAGATGTCTGGGTAACTTGTAACTTCCTTTTTACCCCGGACCCCTCAGGGCACAACAAATGGCACCGGGACATTCCCTCATTGTTATTGTTAACAAGTTAATTGTCAACTGTTAATTACCTTAAAGTATCCTGTATCCATCACCGTAAAAGAAGCACACGTCCATCATTTCACTTTTTACCCTATCCCAGAGGTTTCCCCGCTTTGCTTTGTCCCACCTCCCTAATCTATCACCAATGAATTTCATGTAACTCACCTACGTCCCTTTCCTTTGATTGCAATGTATAAATATAGATGTAACCCTGCATTCTCCGGAGCATTATCTCAATTCATTGAGGTTCTGCTTCCCGGCATATGTCGACAGTTTAGCTCAAATAAACTCACAAAAATTCTTTACAGGTTTCAATGTTTTTTTTTTTCGTTAACATATATATGTAACTTTGATTAAAAATAAAATTAAATATAAAAATTTGAAAATGTGCTAGCTACAACTTACTGGTACCAAATTATAAAGAAAGAAGAGTTTAATTAAAACTGATTCTAAAATGTACATGAAAATGCAAAGTAGCTAGAATAGCCAAGGCATGTAAATACTTTCTGTAAAGCTTCATAGTGAGATAGAGTGGTACTGATGGAGAACTAGACAATAAAGTAATGAAACAAAGTAGAATGAAGAAAATATCCATACATATACAGTCATCTGATTTGCAGCAACAGCATCAATGTAGTTTAGGGGGAAAAGGTTGAAATTTTCAATAAATGTTGCAGAATTAATTGGATATCCTTGAGGGTGGGGGAAATGAACCTTGACCTTTACCTCACACCATATACAGAAGCTAATTTGAAATGTATTATATATCTAATAGAAAAATAAATAAATAAAGCTTTTAGAAGAGGACAGGATAATATATTTATGAACTTGGGTTAAGATTTAAGTAGTACAAGATATATTCTAATTATGAAACAAAAGATTGACAAATTATATTTCATCCAAATTAAGAACTTCTATTAATCAAAAGATAATGATAGATCCTCCCTTCCCCCAACTGATGGATGGAGTATGACGTAAACTCCACCTGCAGCCGGACATTCCTGAACACCTTATATGGACTGTACATTGAACCACCAATCAGCACCTGCCATATACGCTAAGCCCCCAATTCCTAAATTCCTAGGCCCCTAACCATGTAACTTACATGAAACCACCAGTCAGCGTGTGCTGAGTGCCCTAAGCCCTGTCCCCTCTTTTCCTCCCCTTAAAAGGCACTCTCACCCCAGCAAGCTCTCTCTCTCTCTCTCTCTCTCTCTCTCTCTCTCTCTCTTCCCCCTCTGGAAGGCGGCCGGCAGGGTGATCGCCAATAAAGCCTGTGTCCTGGTATCCCATGGTCTCCGGCCCTCTGTTTCATCTTTCATCATGGTGCCGAAACCCCGGATAAAAAGTAAGTCACAGACTGAGACATGTCTGCAATACATACATCTGACAAAAGGCTTGCATTTAGAACATATGAATAAGTACAAATCAATTATATACCTAAAGTTTTTTTTTTTATGTTATTAACAAATGTGACCCTAATAGCCCAGCTGGCATGGCTCAGTGGTTGAGGGTCAACTTATGAACCAGGAGGTTCAATTCCTAGTCATGGCATATGCCCTGGTTGTGGGCTTGATCCCCAGTGTGGGTTGTGCAGGAAGCAGCTGATCAGTGATTCTCTCTCATCATTGATGTTTCTATCTCTCTCTCCCTCTCCCTTCCTCTCTGAAATCAATAAAAATATATATATATATATTTTTAAATGTTACCCTGATAAATTTAATATTTTTTTAATTTAAAAAATAAATAAAAAGACAATCCAATATAAATAATGGGGGGAAATTTGTATTAAAACTTTACAAAAGTGGCTATCCAAATAATTATTTGGAAAAAAATGCTTACTTTTATTACGCATTAGGCAAATATAAATTAAAACCACAATGGACCCTGGTTGGTGTTGCTAAGTGGTCAGAGAGCCAGCCCACACACTGAAGGGTCTCTGGTTCAGTTCTCAGTCAAGCGAGGGCAGGTTCAATCCCTGGCCCAGGTCGGGATGCATACAGGAGCCAACCAACTGATGTGTCTCACATTGATGTTTCTCTTCCTCCTCCTCCTCCCCCTCCTCCTCCGCCTCCTCCTCCTCCTACTCTTCCTCCTCCTCCTCTTCTCTCTTCCTCTCCTTCCCTCCATCCCTTCCACTCTCTCTAAAAATCAAAGAAATAAAATATCCTTGGGGGAGGATTAAAAAGAAAAAACAAACAAACACAGAATGGATACCATTCCACACTCACCAGGATGGCTAAAATTTAAAATACAGGTGATAGTAAAAGTTGGCAAAAAGGAGAAGCAACTGGAATCTTCATATATGTTGCTAGTAGAAATTTAAATTGTATAACTATTTGGGGAAGTTGTTTGGCAATATCTATCTGTCTATACTATGAGCCAGCAATTACACTCCTAGGCATACACACAGGAGGAATGAATGCATACATTCACCAAAAGATGTATACAAGAATGTTCGTAGCCCACTTATTCATTAAAGTAAAACCACTGAAAACAACTCAAATCTTCATCTGCAATAGAATGATAAGTGAACTATGGTATTTTTGTTCAAGAGAGATTGAGTAGCAATTAAAAAAAAAACCCATTAATTATATACAACGATATGGATGAATCTCACAGACATCATGTTGGGAGAAAGAAGCTAGACACCAATGAATACATACAGTATGATTTTGTTTATCTGAGGTTTTCAGGCAAAACTAATTTTTAATGATAGACATCAGAGAGATTACCATATTCTAAGCTTGCTCAAGTCCTGCTCCCTTCCCATACTTCCAGAAAGTATTGATAGAAAGGAACACAAAGGAGCATTTTAAAATATTGGAAATATTCTGTATCTTGATATGACTGGTGGATCCATGGATATGTTCATAAATAAAAATTCAATAAAATATACACCTAAGATTCATGCACTTTACTGTATATGTTATACCTCAATAGAAAACTTTGTTTGGGGGACATCCTCTTACATCCTCTTTAAGCTCCTTTACTTCACTCGGGGTCTCCATATCACCATTACACTATGAATTCCAGTAACCCTGGGGTGTCCTGTTTGCTCTTGGAGCCATGCTGAAAGTAGGTTCCCAACTTTTCATGATTCTTCCAGTGTCACATCAACCTCTCTCTTCTCTAACCACTCAGCTTAAGTTTAACCATCTGAAGCTTCATCATCTCATAAACACATACTGTTTCAGACATCAACTCTAAGTAAAATGCTTGCTCTTGGGGAAACTATATAGATTATAGTTTTATCCCACATTCTAAGCTTGCTCAAGCCCTGCTCCCTTCCCATACCCCCAGAAAGAACAAAGGCAGGAAAAAACAAACAAACAAAGGAAAGATGCCTCTGTCAATTTCTAAACTTTTTTTTCCTGGTGGCACAAGTTTCACTTTATCACTTTATAATTGTCATATTTTCCCTGCCTCTCCCTTTCTTTTATACTATTCTTATTCCTTCTGTTCTCTCTAGCTATAACTGATATATTTTAATATGCCATATGAAGAATGAGATAGCTCTATAATGATTTTTAAAAATTAATATATCTTTTAAAGCAGTGATTTGTCAATTCACTTGGGTAAATACCTGGGAGTGAGGAATTATCCTCTCTAATAAAATGGTAATATGCAAAATAACCATCACTCCGCTACATAAACCATGCCCACCAGCCAAGCCACGCCCACCAGCCCATCAGGGTGAGTATGCAAATTAACCCCATCCAAGATGGCTACAGACACAGAGAGCAAGGTTTCCCAGGTAACAGAGCAAGCCAAGCTTTCCATAGCTGTTGCAGGCCTAATCCTCCACTCAAGCTACAAAGTTTCAATTATAGAAGGTAAACAAATTCAAACAAATGGCGGCAGAATGGAGCTTGAGAGAGCAAGCCAGGGTTGCCTGCAGCAACAGGGGAAGCAAAGCTTTCCGCACACCCTGGCCAGGCTCACCCGCTTAAGGCTACAAAGTTTCAATTGTAGAAGGTGAATTAACTGCCACAGAAATGGCTGCCGCCCCGGAGGGAGCAGCAGGCTTGGCTCTGCTCCAGGCTACAAAGTTTCAATTGTAGAAGGAAAATAAATTCCAGATACCAGGGCCTCCACTTGGGTTGCCAGGGGGTGTGGCCGGCCTGCAAACCACCACAGGCCCCTCACTCAGGTCGCCTCATGCCCCAAGGGAACCCCACCCTGATCCGGGACACCCTTCAGGGCAAACCAGCTGGCCCCCACCCGTGTACCAGGCCTCTATCCTATCTAATAAAAGAGTAATATACAGATTGATCATCACTGCAACACACAATATAGCTGCCTCCATGTGGTCAAAGATCCTGCCCCCATGTGGACACAAGATGGCCACCACAAGATGGCCAGCAGGAGAGGGCAGTTGGGAGGCACCCGGCCTGCAAGGGAGGGCAGTTGAGAGGGACCAGTCTTGCAAGGGAGGGCAGTTGGAGGTGATCAACCCTGCAGGAGAGGGCAGTTAGGGGTGACCAGGCTGGCAGAGGAGGGAAGTTGGGGACAAACAGGCTGGCAGCAGAGTGGTTAGGGGGTGATCAGGCTGGCAGGCAGAAGCGGTTAGGGGCAATCAGAAGGCAGGCAGGCAAGCAGTTGAGAGCCAGCAGTCCTGGGGATCGGGCCTAAACGGGCAGTCGGACATCCCTCCAGGAGTCCCAGATTGGAGAGGGTACAGGCTGGGCTGAGGGACAACCCCCCGCTGTGCATGAATTTCGTGCACCGGGCTTCTAGTATGGTAATATTATGTTTAGCTTTGTCATAGAATATTATTTTTAACATTCTAAAAATAAAGAGATTAGAAACTTCTTCAGAATAAGACTTTGGAAATAGCCTTTCTTCCATTTCTTACTCCAATCTTGCTCAATAATCTATACTAATAAAAGGGTAATATGCTAATTAGACCAGGCATTTTCCAGACATCCATCCGAACATCCTTCTGGACAAATCTATGGTAGCAGGGGCCAAGGCAGAGGTGGTTAGGGGCAACCAGGCTGGCAGGGGAGAGCAGTTAGGGGAAACCAGGCCGGCAGGGGAGGGTAGTTAGGGGCAACCAGGCTGGCAGGAGAGGGCAGTTAGAGGTGACCAGGCCGGCAGGCAGAGGAGCAGTTAGGGGTGATCAGGCCAGCAGGAGAGCAGTTAGGGGCAATCAGACCATCAGGCAGAGGCAGTTAGGGGTCATCAGGCAGGCAGGCAGAGAGGTTAGGGGGCGATCAGGCTGGTGGACAGAGGTAGTTAGGGGCAATCAGGCAGGCAGGCAGGTGAGTGGTTAGGAGCCAGCAGTCCCAGATTGTGAGAGGGATGTCTGACTGCCAGTTTAAGCCCAATCCCACAGGGGGTCCTGGATTGGAGAGGGTGCAGGCCGGGCTGAGGGACCACCCCCCCACCGCCTCCGTGCATGAATTTCGTGCACTGGGCCTCTAGTAGATATCATAATAGTTGATGTTTTAACCTTTTGCACTCGGATGTCGAGTGTGACTCGACACGGTTAGCATCGGTAGCAGCTCGTATGTTGAATTGTATTGAATGTATCAATAATTTGAAATATAAAAAAATCCAAATAAATAAGTTTGTATGAAAAGAAACTCCAGTTTTTTATTCTACTGCCATGCTTTGTAAAATCTGGGGTATTTAAAAAATTAAATCACGAGTAGAATAAAGGAATCGAGAAAAAAGCAAGCGAGTGCAAAGGGTTAATATTTTATCCTCTACCTTTCTTCTCTTAAAGGAGCCTCTGAACTCCTCTTTACAACAAATCAGAATCAAGTAAACCTGAGTGGGAGGAATAAAACCAAAATACCTTGAATCAAATTTCACTGATAAAATCCCTATCCTTTTCTTATGTTAATGAACTTTGAAATGAATAAGGTCACGTTTGACTCCAAGATCCAATTTCGACTCACTAGATCTTCATGGTAATTATTTAACCTCCCATAGCCTCAGTTTCCCATCCATAAAATGGTCATAATGGTAACAATAATACATTGGAGAAAGAAATTTGATGAGATTGCATATGCAAACACATAGGACAGAGCAGTCACATGGGAGACAGTCAACAAAAGTTTATTTTCCTCCTTTGATTAAGAATAGCTGAATACCATTCTATATCCCTTCTCCCTCTTTCCCCCCCTCTCCCCCATATACTTCCCTGGGTTCTATATACTAATGGGTAGCCTACATCTTCTCAGGAGACCAGGAAATCTCTGATAAGACTTTCAAATGAATTTTTGAAAAGTCTTAAAAGCACTTGTAAGAATGAGTGACATTCTGTGGAAGTCATTAGGAGTAGGATGGAAATAGACACTGGCAGCTCTCTTATTAATAGCTTTACTCTTTAATACTCTGTAATGTATTACCTCCCTGGAGTATTTGCAATTTAAATGAGGATTCCAGAAGATAATATGAAAAAGTCAGTGCCCAGTTGAATTATAATCAATTGTGGATTATTCCCCTTATCCTGCCCCAGGAAATACCAGTCTTTCTGCAACATAGTCTAATTGTCCACAGAATTCAACTCAGACTCTTCAAACAGTGTAATGTGGGATCACTGTTCATTCCTACAAGGACTGCAAAGTTCAAATGAAAGGAACACCGTGTTGAGACTGCTAGGAGCCTTGTGAAAGTGAGACTGCTATTTTTTATGGATGGGTGAGTAAAATTCATTTTTAGGGAAATATATCTATCTTTAAATGTTAGATGTACCTACCACAGGGAGTATTCAGTCACACAAAGTTAAGTGACTTAACAGAGATGAAAAGTGCTGAGAATTACTGCTCACATGTAGGATATGTCGTATTTCTTAGAGCCAGTTTTGTGCTGATATTTCCCTTTTGTCTCTCTAAATGATTATGAGGGGGATAAACAGCTGTTTAAATGAACCAATATTATGACCTTCTGCCAGTCATAGATCCCAATATTCTTTCCTCAAGATACTTTACCTTCCCAATTCTCAGGATTATATTTGGGACCAATATTTTTTTATTCCTTAAAAGAGGACATGACCCATGTTTAATTTGTCCATGTACTTCACAACATGGAGCTTTTGTACCTGGTGTTGAATATCCATTGACAAATGCTATATCCCTACTGTAAAACAGGCAATTAATGATGCAAATTCTCTCTTTACAATGTGATTATCAACCCAATGGTTAATAATTTACAGTTTACAATTTGCTATACAACAGGAACTATGTGGTAGTATTAAAAATAATTACACATATCCTGACATTCTTAAGAGATACATGCTGAGACGTTTACAAAGTCCCAACATCACAGATACAATTATAGCACAGAATTTCTCTCATAAAGTTCAATTGGGTATCACTAAAAACTTTTAATTGACCCCTTAAGACCTTTATAATTCTATAAATAGAGGACTAGACTCATTTATAAAGCTAATAATAAGAATTCTGTCTGGAAAATTTATTGAAATCGTTTGTGAATTGCCTTTCCTCATTTCCTGATGGAGCACATGGTAAAAGCATTCATATCATGAGTCCAAAATACTGCCAATGTGGAATTCTACTCTGTAATTTATCCCCAAATTCAATTTTACTGTGTAAGCATCACCAATTGCTGAGATTTCTTAGCTTTCTCTTTACCTCCATGCCAACACTCTTCACTGGTTGGTTTTAGTTGTTTTGGGTGTGTGTTTTTTATGTTTATTCTTTTGTTTAGCAGGGGCATTTTCCATAAAAAACACATACTTCCTTGCTTCACAAAAGGTACATGGATGGGAGATAATAAGAGCCAAAAAGCCAGGCTAAGATGAAAATGCTTGGCATTGGGTAGGCTCCACCCCAGGAAAGTGACTCAGTCCTGCCAACCAGCTCTCCCAGTGTGTCCGATTCAATGTGCACCTCCGAAAACTTCAAAATACATTACATGGACCACTGGAGTTATTGAGCAATAGTCAGAACTGCACATGTTAAAACTCTCTAAATGCCAAAGTTCTTATATGACTTTTCAAAATGCTAATGTAATTTGTGACTATACTTTTTGAGAGAGTGTGAGACTAAATTAGTGAGCCCTGCTGTGCGTAAAGAACTGGGTTGCTTGCGTTATGCTCATGAAATCATTTAATCCTCCTGTAACTTTATGAGTTAGGTATATCATTCCTATTTTTACAAGAAACTAAAAGTCTGAGAAGATATAAGTGGTCCAGTATGATGCAACTAATAATTGGCTGGGAAATAATTCTAAGCTGGGTCTTTCTGTTATTTTCACCGGAACATTGCTGTTCAAAATGGTCTCAGCCAACCCCATAGTTAACTTCTGACACTTCAATGGCCTCAATACCAAGTTTCAGCAAGAGATGACAGGTTTTTATATCCCCACGTCAATTTGTACCTGTAGACCGGCTGACCCAAGGAGGCGCAGCAGCTCCCTTCAGTTGAGACAATTCCCAAAGTGTTGTTTGCAGCACTCCCAGCAGCTTGAGGAATTTTTTTTTTTTTTTTTTTTTTTTTTTTTGTGCTGAATGAGGATATGGGCAGCACCTCACAGAGTCTACCTGGGCCCACCCTTTGGATACACTGGTTTGTATATATTCTTGAAGCAGCTTTGTTAGGATGCGGATGCATCTTTTTCTTAGGTAAAACATAATGAGGTTCAGTAAAATGTAATGAATTACAGCCCTAATCACTACAGCCAGGCCTGGGATCACAAGTGAAACACATTGTCTCCCTCCTCTACTATCCATTCTATAGTTTCTCCAACTTCACCTAGTACTTCCGCAGCCCTAGTTGTCAAACCTGTTGACATGAACCAGACTCTCATCCCTGAGGGGTCTGAGATCCTAGTCACCATGTCCTTCTCTGACTAAGGCTTCTGAACTTATCTATTACTGTCAAAATGGGGCAGATGTTCACCAAGAGGTGCCTAAATAAATCACTTGGGTGCCAAATGTATCTTTCCTATCTCCGTTGTATAATAGTCATGCAATCTCCTCCTGATGCCAGGAGTCCCCCTTCTTGCATGTTGGTGTCTTGGCACAAAGAGCCCAAAGTGCCCAGGAGCCAGCTGTCGCTTACTATTTAATAGAGCTCTTGCTGTGTCCATCGGTGGAAGCATTCCCCATCTGGGAACCAGAACCACTAAACCCACAGAGCCCAGACATGCAAAGAGAGAGAGACAAATTCCCCTAAGCAGGTAATTGGGAGTGATGATAAGCATGGCCATTCCTACCCTGCATTTCTGCCTCATGTACTATAGTCTACATATTGGAGACACAGCATCATATAAAATTCACTGATATCAAGTACACACTGTGCCCTAGATGATGACCACTCTCCTCCTCACAAGGTATAATCTCAAAGCTACTGTGTCGGCTGTGCCTTGAATGTACCATTTCATCACTCTGCCAAGCTAGCAGCCTCTGATGGTGCGGGATGTGATAGGACCAGGGGATCTCATAGTTATGCACCTGCTCCTCCATTCCCTTTTCTTGAAAGTGGGTCCTTAACTCTGATACAGTATATGAGGTACCCATGCCATTGGTCAAATATTCTGTAGACCACAAATAGTGGTGCTGGCCCAAGCCTTGTGGGAAGGAAAGACAAACCCAAACACAGAATATATTTCTATTTCTGTCAAAATGAGCCGTTTTCCCTTCCTGGGTAGAAGAAGTCTATTGTGGTTAACTTGCCCTCAAGTGGCTGGTGGTATCCTCAAGGGTTGGTGATATATAGGGAACTCAGCATTGGTCTCTGCTGCAGGCAAGTTGGACTCCTGTTGGGCCCATGAATAGCATTCATCTCTGTCACCAATCTTTATTCCTACCTAGGTTATAGACAATCCAGACCCCAAATTCTAATTCAGTGTCTGTTTCTTTTGTCCCCTGCTAGTACTGTTATAGGCCAGGGCTTCCAAAAAGTAGACTGAATCAGTGATTCATAAGCAGGAAGTTTATTAGATAGTGCCCATGGAAAGGAAAAAAGCAGGATTGGGCAGAGGAAGAAGTTGGGCTATGATAGTCTAAACAAAGGCCTCAGCTGACCATACAGAAAGCTGGTATGGACCTTCAGAGTTGTCCTGAGCTGGAGTGAGGTGTTCATTCTTTATACCTTTGTGTTGGCCAGTTATTGGATACTAGAGGCCCGGTGCACGAAATTTGGCCAGAGGCAGCTGCTTCCCTCCACGTGGCCGGGGCGCAGGACGCTGAGCTCACATTGCCCCCAGAGGCCATCCATCCCTCCACTTGGTCAGGGTGTGGGACACTAGACTCGCGTTGCTGGGACGACTCCGACAGTGTCCCGTCCCGGCCGCTATGGGCACTGCCATCTTTGTGATGGAGTGATGATTAATTTGCATATTACCCTTTTATTAGATAGGATAGACTACCCCAGAAAGGGCAAGGTGACTCTCTTTAAAATAATTCTCAAAGGACAGTGAGAAATGAGGGCCATCTGCTGGCAGCATTCCCAGTGGCTGGAGAAATAAGAGCAGTAGACCCAAAGGGGTATCTGGAAGAGTCATCATAGAGTTCATTACAAGAATGCATCATTATCTGAAACTATTGTGCTTTAAAAAATATTCCCTCATTTATTAAATATCTTCCTTAATTAATTTTTAATTTCCTTAATTAAAAATAAACATCATGAGGATAGATATTTTACTTATCTGGCATGTAATAGGTATGTTCTCACTAAATAATTATTGAATTTTGAATGAATGAATTTTAAACTGATTATAACCCTTATCAAAATAATCAAAGATAACCTATAAAATTTTATTGAAGGAAGCAATTTCATTGTTAGATTGAGAGTTCTTTTATGTCTTTTGTTTCTTCCTCTCTCTCCCCCCGCCCTTTCTCCTTATATTCAAAAACAGAATGTAAAGGTCTAAAGGTTGTATGAGATACCTCAAGATCATTTGGGTTTTTTTGGATGTCATCTAGAGAATACTAGATATTTGGGGCTAGAGGAGAAATAAATAAAAGGAAATAACCTTGGGAAAATTTACTCATCGCTGGAGGAATTACTATTCAGTGTTAATAGTATGAGAAAAAAGAAATTGGAGTATTTTGGTGTGTATCTATATGGCATACACCAGGTGGAGCCTGTTGCTCCCGGCAGCCACTGCAGTGAGGCCTAGACCACACCTCTTGTATCTGGAGCTATAACAATTCTAAACACTAAGAGGACACACCTTTGTGGAGCCAATGGTGTTGTCAGAACACAGTTTGAGTAAGGTCTCCCTTTAGCCTGGGGCAAAATTCTAAGAGTGAACTGGCAACTTTTTTAGGGTCACCACAAGCTTCAGAATATGAAGGAAGAGTTAAAAATCAGATTAAATAACTAGAATTTCTGGAGCAATGTAATCTTCAAGGGCTATGGTGCCAGGCACCAAAGTTGACCACATTAAAATTTAAGGAAGGTTCTGCCTCCATTGATTTTACTCTGTTTTATTCCAATCTCAAGTTGCATTTTAATGAAAACAAAAGTAAAAATTATGTTCTTTAAACTCAATTATTAACTACTAGCTTTCCAGTTGCAGGAAAAATCCTGCAATAGGATTTCCTGCTGCACTCTACCCTGCCTCCGTTCCTCCCTTTTTTTTTTTTTCCCCTTCCTCCCTTGTCCCCCGCCTCACCTTCTACTCCAGCCCGCCCTCGTTTCCCTTCGCCCCCGCCCCCGCCCCCGCCCCGCCTTCTCCTCCAGCCCGCCCGCGTTTCCCTTTGGCCTTGGTCCCGCCTCCGCTCCGTCCTTGTCACCCGCCCCGCCTTCTCCTCCAGCCCGCCCACGTTTCCCTCCGCCCCCGGCCCCGCCTCCGTTCCTCCCTTGTCACCCGCCTCACCTTCTCCTCCAGCCCGCCCACGTTTCCCTCCACCCCCGACCCCGCCTCCGCTCCTCCCTTGTCACCCGCCTCACCTTCTCCTCCAGCCCGCCCGCGTTTCCCTTCGCCCCCGGCCCCGCCTCCGCCCTGCCCTTCTCCTCCCCCCCGGCTTGCTTGCTTCTTCGAAGCTTTACTCCCTTCTGCAGCTCTTGGCTTCTTTGGACGCTGTCTTGATATGCAAATTAGCCGCCATATTTGTTGGGGGTAATTTGCATACTCGTCCTGATTGGTTGGTGGGCTTGGCTTGGTTGGTGGGCGTGGCTTAGGTGTAGCGAAGGTGCGGTCAATTTGCATATTTGTCTATTATTAGATTAGATGTTCATTTGTCAGATAAAAAATCAGATGCCAACTTACTGCCAAAAGCCAAGTGGAATCGAGGTTAAAGTTTATATATAGTTACTTAAAGAAAACTATAATAAATTACTTAATATTTTATACCTAAAACTATACATATATCCATGTATATTTGCACTAGAGGCCCAGTGCACAAAATTCATGCATGGGGGTGGGGAGGTGTCCCCTCAGCCCAGCCTGCACCCTCTCCAATCCGGGATCCTTCTCGCAATCCGGAACCACTGGCTCCTAACCGCTCACCTGCCTGCCTGCATGATGGCCCTAACTGCTTTCTCCTGCCAGCCTGATCCCTCTAACTGCTCTCCCCTCCTGGCCTGATTGCCCTAAATGCCTATCTGCTCTCCCTTCCTCTCCGCACCCTTCGGACCCCCAGCGCAGGCGTGCTGAGAGCTCTCCCCCAGCCACGCCCCCGTCCTGATTGGTCATTACGTGACGGCATCCCGACCAATTTGCATATTTCTCTATTATTGGTATAGCTATTTATATAAAAGGATGTATCAGATGTCAGCTGTTTTCCAGATAGTGAGATTTGTAATATTCAATTGAAAACACTCTTCAAGACCATAATTTTTACTCAATTGCTAGGACCAGTCTATCCAAAACACTTTTTTTTTTCCCCAGAGATAAAGGGAGAAGGAGATAGAAACATCAATGATAAGAGAGAATCATTGATTGGCTGCCTCCTGCACACCCCCTACTGGGGATTGAGCCGCAACCTGGGCATGTGCCCTTGACTGGAATCAAACCTGGGACCCTTCAGTCCACAGGCCAGTGCTCTATCCACTGAGCCAAACCAGCTAAGGCCCAAAACACCCTTTTAATAATGGCATGAGATATGTGGAAACTACAAGGAAGAAAAATTTATGAAAACAGTTAATACCAAATTCAAACTGAAAATTCAAGGCATCTGAAGTCCAAAAGGGCATTATGTGTACATGAGCAGGCTGGAGTGGTCAGCCAGACTTAGCCAGAAACAGCTCTCTGCTCAGCTGCAAGGGCCAAGGGAGTATTTGTTCAACCACCGCGTTCCTTCTTTGGTTTCTGCATGAACTTAAATAAATACATTCTTTATCTAGAGGAGTGTGTGACCTCCTGGTGTGTGTCTAGTGACTGGCTTCAGAGAGGAACCAAGTATGAGTATTGGAATTGGCTGTGGAAATTGTGGTTTGCATTGCCTTTGAGCTGCAGTCTTGTTTGCTCTGGGAGAGGAGCTAGCTGCGGGGAGGAGGCACTTTCTTCTTCCACTGAATTTCAGTGAGCAGATCAATCAACAAAGACAGGACTCCATATGCCCGGTCAGGCTGGGATTTGAGCCCGACACAGAACTTGTTACATTTAATATTTAAGAAACATGCCACAGAGGCATGACCCCAGGAGGCTCTTCCTCCTGGACCGGAGGACTGGAAGTTATGGCTGCAGGGCCTTCTCCATCCTGCCCTGATGTCTGAGGCTACTCAGAAATAACAGGCATCTTCTTTTGAAGAGAGCTATAGAAATAATGCAGAATAGTTGCTGGTTATACATTTTACTAACACAATTAGCAAACAAATGCCACAGGTTATATATTGTGAGTGTTTGAATTTAGAATTGCATTTTGTTCTTAAATGTCCCTTCCTTAAAACTTGAAAGCCAGCACATTCAACATAAATGGACTCCACATTTTGGAGGATAGGCAAGAGAGCAGGCTTGAGTTCAGTCACCAGGAGAGCAAAATTCAAGGTTTGCCACAGATGCTGGTATTTTTGTTTTTATCTACTCGTGTATTGGTGGGAATGCAGTAATTCCTTCAGTATGTATTACTCCTCTTAGGGTGTCTCTGATTCCTCTCAATTTACTTCACTGGTAAAAAGCCTGCTGGTGATCTTTCTGCATCACTGAGCCAACTGAGAAAAGGGAAAACAAAAAGTGAACCCCATTCCTTATAAATTATTGAAGCACATTGTCAACAACCGTATATCCTGGTAGCAGATGACAGCCTCGGAAGCAGCAAGGATACAGCCAATCTGTGGAGCCTAGTGGGAAAAAGGAAGGAAAGAAAAATGTCTTCTTGAATGGAAAATTAAAGAAACTCCTATTTAGTCAGGCCAGTGTGCTCGGTTGGTTGAGTGGTCGTCCTACGCACCAAGAAGTCGCAGGTGGGATTCCTGGTCAGGGCACATGAATGGGTTGTGAGCCTGATCCCCAGTAGGGGGCGTGCAGGAAGCAGCTGATCAACGTTTCTCTCTCATCATTGATGTTTCTATCTCTCTCTCCCCTTCCTCTCTCTCTAAAATCAATAAAAACATATTTTAATGAAAGAAACTTCTGTTTAGATTTATAATATGGATTTGGGGAATCTCTTCATACTCAACCCCAATTGAAATTAACTAACAACTTCTTCTTAAATGGTTGGGTAAAGTTTTATACCATTTATGTTGTTCTTTCTTTCACATCATTAAATAAGTTTCAGAGCAAAGCTTGTGGGCACTTAATACAACTACCTCTTGTACTTCCTGTAAAAGGATGTTTTAAAAAGTCTATAAAATAAAACACGCTTGTTACTTCAACCACCTGATGAAACTAAAATAAAAGCACTGGATGCTTTCATAGAGTTTATGTGAGTCCTCTTCTCCCTGTCCTCAGTTCTAATTCATTATCTACTCATTCAGCATTTGCTGGGGTCTCTCAGTAACTTCCTCTCTTCTCTTTTGGAAACAAATATATTCTTGAACGGTATTTAGAACTTCTTGGTCAGCAAAAGGATAAGGGGGGGAAATGCCATTACCATGGTGCAAACCAAAATTCTCTGTTGCATTAATTTAGGAGTTTATTTTTATCCATCATTAAATGCCAGGGAGCAGCAAATGTTAACCAGGTATTTTGATTCAAGAAACGCCATGAACTCCACAGACTAATTCAGAGTGGACCTGTGGCCTAATGTCAAAGGGAAACAGAGACCATCAGATATCAGTCAGTTCTGGTGGGGCTCAGCCTTCCCATCCCAGTGCCTCAGCGACCTGCATCTGTCTGACCCTAAGAGTGAATGCCTCCTTATGTGGGCACCCCAGGCACCTCACTCACCCACCCTAGTCCAGGCACTGCCTCAGTGATACTAACACAGTGAGCTTTAAGACTCCAGAGTCATCTAGGGTGTGAAGAGTTTGTCTGTCTTCTGTCTCCTCATAGTGTAAGACTAATGACTCCAAGATTAATTGCACTTCCAAAGCCCAGATGTGGTGGGTGCTTTCCAAAGGAGTTGCCCCGTCCAAGGTGAGGAAAGACTGTCATGAGGGCAGTTTCTGAATGCTGACTCTGGACATTCTTGCTCCCCGTTAATTGCTCCTCTGGTTCCTGTCTTGGGCATTGGCCCTGAGCTTTGCTAACTGTGACTTTTGGCTCTGGTTCCTTTCCGGTGTCTGCCTCCTGGCTTCCACCTTGTCTCAGTAGCAGAATTTCCATCTCTGACCATCAGCCCCTGATCTGGTTTGTTGCATATATTCCATTTAGGTCTCCTGATTTCTTTTCTCCACCGTCTTGGGGTAAAGTTCGAAGGCCACTTCAAAAATCCATGGTCTGGACACGGACATCATGTCCTGGGAAGGAGAAAGGAGACCACAAAAGCTTGCCTTCTAATGTTCTTTCCCTACCATGAAACACAGACTAAAAATGTATTTTCCGCTTTGGACTGCGTAGATGTGTTATAAAGATTAATGTCCGTGAAGCCTGTGTGGATTGATGTGAAAAGCAGCCATGTAGAAGATTGCCAAGGTATTGCCTCGGCAACATCTCTACATTAGGAAGAAACGTATAACACAAGCTATAATGATAAAATAAGGAGGCTGTTTTGTTTTTTTATGAAACACACCAGACTCTATACTTGTAGGTGCCTGTGTGTCCTTCAAATTAGCCATTGTGGGAAACCACCACTTATTTCTCTATTTCCAAAATTAATCCTTATTCAAAAAAAAAAATGTTTAGAATGATCTTTTGGCATTTCCTTTAGAAATGGTGGCACTTTTTATTCCCTTCAAATTTACTTAATGGTAAAGAAGGAAAAAAAATCTGTGTACTATTAGAGTGGCCCTGAATTTAAAACCAGAAAATTGGGGGTGGGGGGGATTAGTCACTTATTTAGGAAATATTAGAGCAAGATGAAGAGAAGGAGGGAGGGAGGTGGGGAGAGAGAGAGAGAGAGAGAGAGAGAGGTTTTCCACCTATAACTATAAAAAAATAAGACCTAATTCAAAAGTAATGAGTGGTGTGTGTATGTGTACATGCACATGGAGAGTAGAGGTAAGTGTATGAATGAAAGACTAAGAGAGATAGCATATCCCAGGTATTTCAATTTGCTGATAGTGACTTTATGTCTCACTGTACAAAGAATGCAAATCTGACAGGCCATGCATGTTACAACTTTCACCCCTGTCAGAAAAATTTCTCAACTTCAGTCTTGATTGAAAACACAAAGGTTTTGGGGATTTTTTTGTGTGTTTTTTTTTTAAACAGACGATGCTGTCAGCTGGAAGGCAGAACGTCCCATGGGGCACACCACGTGAATGAAGATCTTTCTTCCACCCAGAATTCACAGAGCCTTGTCATCATCTCTGATTTCTGCTACTGCAAAAGACCAGGCAACAAGGATTGGCTGTGCAGACTTGTGAATGCTTTCAATTGAATTTTTTAGGAAAAGGTTACTTTGCAAACTGGTCAATTTGCCTCCAAGTACAAACTCTCCCCTCCCCATCCCAATCACTCTCCCCATTCCCTACTGCCATTAGTCTCTATTTCCATTATTCCCTCCCTCAGGCCTCTCTCTGCCTCCATAAAAATAAGCAATTATTTCAGCTTCAAGCAGGATGTTGCCCCTTAGAGGACCTCCAAATGCCATAAGTCTGCGAGAAGGTGGATGATTTACAGATGGACGGAGCCTGGCAGATACTGTGTGATACCAAGGGACCAATGAGCATAGTTTTGCTAGCCATAGAAAACTCTGTGAGAAAAAAAAAGAGGACTCAAGCCTCTCCCCTCCTCTGGAGGAATCTGGTTGCTTCTTTTCTTTCCCATTGGCAGATGATTCCACTTTTAGATGCCTACAAAAAAGACAAAAACATTTTTGTTTTGTGAATTCTTATATTTTCTAACTCATACTGTGTATGATTCTTGGCCAATGGTAATGATGGACTGAACTCCCTGGGTTTGCAATATTTCCTGGATCACCAGGGGACTTTGCCTGTCAGATTCCCCTGAGGACCACTAGAGGCTAAGTCAGGACATATGGGCTCAGCCTATGTTTTCCTCCTAATTCTCAGTGGTACTATTCACCTTCTCACCCTGTAATGGGCATAGCTACTTTCCCAACTTGCCAGTACTGCCAATTACCAAACTACAGGGACTGCTTTTGTGTATGCCATAGTATTCTGAGGTTCTATGTTCATGGTTGTTGTTTTTTAATTATTCTAGTAGATTACTGCTACATTTTAGAGTAGATTAGTTGGGTCTGTTTTGCCTGCCAGTTAAATTCATTTCAGCTTAACAAGCCTTTATGGAATACTTGCTAAAGACAGACATGAAAGCTGCAGAGTTTACTTAAAAAGTTAAGACATAGTTCATAATCTAATTGGGTCAATAACTCAAGCAGAAAAAGAAATGTAAGATAGGAGTGTGAGGTAGAGTAAGATAGGAGTCTTAGGATACATAAAACATTGTTCCTTTATTATTATACTGTTAGAGGTTGGCCCTCAGGGATGGGATACTGATAAGAAAAATGGCGAACAACAAAAAACAGGAAGTGGGCTCTGTCAAATCCTATCTAATAAAAAGGGAATATGCAAATTGACCATCATGCCATCACAAATATGGTGGTGCCCATAGCCACAAGTTGGTGGCACCCACTCCCCTCAGCCCTGCTGGAGTCCCCCAGTCCTTTCAGCCCCACTGGCAGGGGGTGGCAGGCGCACGGTGCGGCCAGACCTGCTCTCAGCCCCCAGCCGCCCAGGGCCAGCCCAAGGTGTAGGCAAGCCTCAGATGTCGGCTGCCCAGCTGCCCAGGGCTGCCCGAGGCTCAGGTAACCAGGGCCGGCCGAGGCTTACACTGCTGGCAGTGGAAGCAGCAGAGATGTGATGGGGGTGTCGCCTTCCCCTGATCACCGGGTTGCCTCCCGCCCCTGAGGGCTCCCAGACTGTGAGAGGAGGCAGGCCGGGCTGAGGGACCCCCCAGCAGTGAATGAATTTTCATGTACCAGGCCTCTAGTATTTCTATAATAAATAAATCTAAACCTGAAATCTGTGAGGACCCTGTGCCCCTCTAGCGACACTGGAACCACCTGAATAGTGTCATGTTTATGTGGTCAATCTATTTTCAGGGTATAGTAAAGAAGCCAACATTTAATTTTTGAAGACTTTTTTTATTTTAGAACAGTTTTAGGTTTACAACAAAATTGAGAAGAAGGTAGAGAGATTTTTCCATATGTCCTCTGCCCCCCAAGCGTGTATAGTGTCTTCCATTATCAACATCATGCACCAGCATGGTACATTTTTACCAGGGATGAACGTATATTGACACATCACAATCACCCAAAGTTCATAGTTTACCTTAGGATTAATTCTTGGTATTGTATATTCTATGGATTTGAATAAATGTATAATGACATGTATCCACCATTAAAATATCATACAGAGTATTTTCATTGACCTAAAAAAACCCTATGCTATGCCTATTTATTTCCTGACCCAGGCAACCACTGAGCATTTTATGGTCTCCATAGTTTTGCCTTTTTCAGAATGCCATATAGTTGGAATTATACAGTATGTATCCTTTTCAGAGTGTGTTCTTTCACTTAGTAATACGCATTTAAGGTTCTTCCATGTCTTTTCAAGGCTTGACACATCATTTCTTTGTAGTGCTGAATAATATTCCATTGTTTGGATGTACCACAGTTTATTTATTCAAACACTCAGTTTTTTCCTTACTATGAAGGAAAAAACTCCTCCTTGCATGTCTCCTGTACTACTCACACCAAACACTTCACTTCTGACACTTCTGGTCACCAAACAAATGTGTGTAAGTTTTTCCTCACGACAATGAGCAAGTCTCTAACACCAGCTGGGTGGCCAGGAGGTGCCCTAGAACCTCTCAGGATTTTGCTTTGTTCAATTCGGGCAGTAAAGGGAGGTTGAAAGGAAGACAAGAGGTTCTTGAGGTGGGAATATTACTGAACAGTTGAATATACATGTCTGAAGCTCAGAAGAGGGACTGGGCTAGAGATTTTTACTTGGGAATTATTAACATATGGGTAGCAGTTGAGTCAATGGGAACAGGAGAGATTCTGGAGAGAATGTGGAGGATGAGAAGGGACCAAAGTCTAGAGCAAAACTCACAAGAACAGAGGAAATCAATGATTTTTCCTACTGACCCAGAATTGTCACTAAGCCTTTAATTTAGGTTTTTGAGATCCTTTAAGGGGCTGTTGTGTTGGGAATTTATTTAGTTTGGGTTTAGTGAAATATATTTATGTGGTTTATAGTCATTTCCATGTATATTTAAGTTACTCCTAGCTGTCCTAATATGAGAATGGATTCCTGAATGTTTCTACCACTTACCATACCAATTGTCACAAAAATTGTGAGAGAATATGTGGCCAGAGGACATGTAGTGATATCAACATTGCACTTGGCACTAAAAATGCATAGGTAGCAAAGAAATAAGACATGAATTATTTGGAGCCAGAGGCTAATGTATGGAAAATTCCTCCAATTACAAGCCATATATAAAAGAAACTTGATTGGGATTTTCCCAAATTTGACAACAATCCTTAAAATATATATGATCATTCCTAGGATGAATTATGAAACTGAAAAAAAACCCTTTTAAATATTATCAATAATAGAAACAATTTGTATTAATGATAATAGAAGACAGATAGTATTACTTACTATTGTTTTTATAGAAACTATTATAAAAATTGTCATATAAAAAATCAAACAAAGATTAAAAGGATATGCAATCAAAATATATTTAAGCAGCTATGTAATTAAAAACATGTTATTTATATCTGAAATTTTTATGTTTGTCAGCTTTCTAAAATTTGTAATTTATTATGATCTTGCTAACAAGTAAATAGAAAAATCATAGAATCAAACACAACAATATTACTAATTATATTAAATGTAATTGTTCTAACCACACCAGATAAAAAGCAGAGATTGTCAGATCAACTAAGATGTCAAACATAACTATGTGCTATCTATAAGAATCTTACTTTAAATATAAAAAAGCAGATAGAATTAAAGTGAAAGAATTTTAAAAAGATAGTCCATGATAACACTAATTAAAAATACCTGAAGTTGTATTAATATCAGACAAAGTGGATTGCTCAGGAAAGAATATTAGCAGGAATAAAGAGAGTCATTTTATAATGATGAAAGAAGCAATTCATCAAGAAGACATCATTCTAAATGGATTTGTACCTATCAACCACAGGACTTCAAAATACATGAAGCAAAAATTGATGATACATCAAAACAAAACAAAAGACAAATTCACTGTGGGTATCAGAGATTTCAATACTGCTCTCACAGTAATTCACAGACAAATTAGATAGAAAATCATTACATATATAAGGGACTTAAACAACACTACCAACATACCTGACCTAATTAACACAGAAGATTCCATCCAGTATTAGCAAAATATAGATTTTTTGCAAATGTACATGGAACACTCACCAGATGTATTAGTTTCCTAAGGCTGCCATAACAAAATAGCAAATTAGGTGACTTAAAACAACAGAAATTTATTCTTTCACAGTCATTGGATTAAGGTTTGCTTTAAACTAGTATGACCTTGGTTAGACCTGCAAAACCCTATTTCCAAATAAGGTCATATTCATAGATACCAGGGGTTAGGACTTGAACATATCACTTTGTGGAACACAAGTCAACCCACAACATCAGATTAGACCATATTCTGGACCAAAAACAAGGTTTAATAAACATAAAAAGATTAAAATCACATAATGTACATTCCCTGACCATGATGGAATTCAATTTAAAAATCAATAAACAAAAATATATTTAGAAAAATCTCAAAATACTCAGAAATGAAACAACACATTTCTAAATAACCCATAGGTCAAAGAACAAATCATGAGAGAAATTAGAAATTAAGGTGAATGAAAACAAAAACACAATATATCAAAATCTATCAATATATCAAAATCACAATATATCAAAATCAAAATATATTTGAATCCACCTAAAGAGTGCTTTGGGACATCATAAACTTGTATTAAGTGCTTGTAGCATAATATGCTTACATTAGCAAACTAGAAGGACTTAAAATGAAAGATTCAAGTTTGTATCCCAAGAAACTAGAAAGATAAGAGCAAATTAAGCCCAACAAAAGCATAAAAAGAATTGAAATAGATAAGAATAGAAATCAATGAAATAAAAAACAGAAAAGTAATAAAGAATATCAATAAAATTAGTAATCTCTAGCTAGACTAATCAGGTAAAGAAAAAAACACATAAACTACCAAATTCTTTGAAAGACACAAATAACCAAAACTCACCTAAGAAGAATTATTAAATAGCCTAGATTACCCTTATATCTTTTTTTAAAAATTGAATTTGTAGCTAAATTTCCAAACACATGCAGCTTTTTAAGAGTTATCTTTTGATATTGATATTTTTTCTCTAGTTGCTTTTAAAAGACTTCTTCTCATCTTTTGTGTTCTGTAGTCTCACTATGATGTTGTCTTGCATGCTTTTTGGCATGGGAGCCACGGTTTTCCCTAAATCTGAGGATTCGTGGCCTTCATGAATTCTGGAAAATTCTCAGCCATTCTGACAGAAGTGGCACCTCTACCATTCACTCCTCACTTAAGAGGTGTTAGGTTCATCTTTCGTCTGCAACTGCAGACCGTGTTTAGGCATATAGCTCTTACCTAGCTCAAATCCCAGTTTTTAGAGGCCCATAGTTATTGTAACTCTTTTAAATTTAGATAGGTGTTTTAAATAAACCACCAATGCCCTGTTGCTAATTAGTGGAATATTGAAAACTACAAACCTGAAGTAAACACATTTTCTAATATCTGCTGAGTCCATGCCCCTTCTTTGTAATTGCTCTCTCAACTCTGAACCCCTGCTATTATACAGGGTGTCCCAAAAATGTATACACATTTGAATGATTATAAAGTCAGTGTGTATTAACATATAGTTCATTTTCAAAATTTAAAAGAATCTACAGAAATGAATACATTTTTTTAATCAATGCCTGTTTTCAAACTGATGACGGTTCTGGTCCAGGCACTGCTGACAATGCGAAGCAATGGGACCACAAACATCAATAATCATTTCATTTGGTATTTGTGCGCCCTCAATTTGTTAACTGTTGCCAGTTTTGTACCATAAACTTTATTTTTTATGTATCCCCATTTAAAAAAAGGCTAGTGGATAAATTTTCTTTGTTCAAAGCTTAGTCTGGCTTCACCCATTATTTCAAACCAGTTAAACTTGAAAAGGAGTGAAAATTAAGTGAGTTATCAGCTGTTAAAGTGTGTGTACATTTGGGGGGGGGATACAGGGTGTATACAAACTTTGAATAATTATAAAGGCAGTGTTTGTACTTCATCTGCAGTTTCAAACTTCCAGTAGCATTTTAGGTTGAATTTCCTTTGTTCAAAGCTTAGTCTGGCTGAAAAAAAAAGAAAGAAACATCAATTGAGCTATCAGCTGTTAAAGTGTGTATACATGTTTTTTGGGACACCCTGTATTTGTACAATATCACTTCTTCTTTAATTAAGCAAATTGACACAAAGATGAGTACCTTGCCCAAATTGAGTTCCCTTTCTTAGAATTTAGAATGAGCACATGTGAGACTGAGTCACTTTATAGATGGAAAGAAGAGAAAGAAACCAAAACAAATGAAGACAAGATATTTTGAAGGCACTAATGTGAGGACCAGAAAGTCAAACTGGTAACATCCTCGGAATGGACACTAGACTTGAATTCCCCCCAAAACTCGAGTTGCTTAAGATAGGTGGAGTGGGGATATCCTGGGTGAATCAAAACATCAGCATCCCCATAGCAGTCCATTTTCCAGTCACAAACCCTCAGGCTTAGAGCCTGGCAATGAAAGAGAAATAAAATAAATTCAGAAAAGTAGGTTGGTCATAGAATAGAATGTGTTCATTTATTATTAGAATTCTGAATTCAGTGTTATAGATCTTGTTTTTAAGATATAGCCTAATACTTGTGGTTGCAAATGTATGGTTACCATGGGCATAAGATAGTTAAACTTTTCCCCCAGAAGTCACTGGAAGGACAGGAATTACCCACCCTCCTTTTGCCTCCTTTAGATAATAAGCGGTCATTGGCCTGCAGTGCTACTGAGGACCACTTCTGGCTCCCAGGTTGATTTGTTCAGTGACCACAGGAATGGCTTCACTTCCTGTTCTTCAAGCACAATAAGTGGGAATAGTAATTCCACTTTTTAAATGGGCAAGAGTTCTAAGAACGTGTTGGTGAGGCAATTTGAGGTCTCAAATGATGGAAAGGAACCAGAAGGGTCAAACTGGGAGTCCTAGAAGAAAAAGGAAGGTTATTATTCTTAAAGGTTGAGGAACGTTTGCTTCTGCTTCTTAGCGGTGTTGTTGAAATTGCAGAAAGGAGTGCCCACACGTTGTTGTCAATTCCTGATTACTTCACCAATGTCAAGAGCAGTTAGGCTAAGTCAGGCACACTTGAGGTTGCTTCTAGAGTTGGAGTTAAGGGCACTTAGCAAGTTTACATATGCAAGCAAAACTCATACTAAATTGATATACTCCCAACGGCCAGGACCACAATAAGGAGTAAGGAGAAATCAAAGAAAAGACCTGGCATAGGTACTGATACCCTCAAAGAATTCTCTTAAAGACAATGACAGTGAGTGCATGCGCACACCTAATTCCATCCCCTCACATCAGTTCCATCATTCTCATCAATGGTTATGCACAAAAGAAAAGTTACTTACATAACTGCTTTGCTTCCTTCTAAAGAAAAACTATAAAAAGTTTAATTCCTTCTATCTTAAGAAAATAATAAATAATATTTATTCATACTCAATGCACAGCATTTGTTCTATAAATTATCCTTTAGTCCCAAGTATGGTCCATTAAGAGAGAAAGGGAAGGGGGAAAAGGCAATAAAAGAGAAACTGGTAAATAGAAAAGGAATAAAGAGGAGAAAGGGAGATAGGCATGAGAGAGAAGAAGAGTAACCAAAAGGAGTCAGATATACCAACAAAAATAAGAGAAATAAATGTAATGACTACTGGTAAAAACTGAAGTAATTATAAAATACCTCTCCCTTCCATTCCCTTTGCTTTCTCTTTATTGAATTTGTAATGACCATTTCAGTTAAATGTTGACAATGGGAACATATAAACATTTGAATTTTTTATAATGCTTTATTTTTTAAAGAATTGTTAAAATATCATTATCTGGAAATTTTCAAATTCTAACAAGGTGTCATTTGACAAAATATGATAACTTTCCTTCTTGCATCATTTTGAAAGGCATCATGATACAATAACTGGAACAGGTGAAATAGAAAGAGATGGAGGAAAGCCTTATTCCTTTTTTCACTTTCAAAGTTCCTGTATCTTCTTCACCAGAAAATGAACTCTGAGCTTGTCTTCAAAGACATGTCAATTGTCTCTCTGAAACAATGGAAGAAAAAAGATACTGCTTCCCAATGCTTATTAGTTAAAATACAATGGAGTGTTTGTGTGTGTGTGTGTGTGTGTGTGTGTGTATGTGTGTGTGTGTGGTTTTTGTTGTTGTTTGATTGTTATTTGTTTGCTTTCTCTTTATCTCTCTTTTTCTTTTATTTTTCTTTGTTTCTGGCAGAAGAGTTAACAGAGCCAATTTGTTTCTATCAAATGAATCTGCCAAAATGTTAAATCAGATGAGTGGAAAAGGGAAAAAGTTGCTGGAAATTTGTTCATTATTCCCCATAGCGATAATTAGAGCCATATTACCTAAAGAAAGTTTGAAATCATCAGATAAAATTAATAGCAAAGGTACCATCCTCCAGTAAGATATACCTAGTGCCTACTCCAAATGGCTCAACTATCTAAATTTTTATTTCTTAATAAGTCAGATTTCCTGTAAACTATAAAATTTATACAAAAATTCTACTATAATGTACATTTGGTGCTGAATTTTAGGTATAGATTCTCAGCTCTGCAGAATAGGAAACCCAGGGTGTCCCCTCATACACACTGGTGCCTCTCAGGCCATGTTTGGAAGAGTCATTGATTAGTATTTTATCTCCTAGACTAATATTTCTCACTTAAGTAAATTATGAGCTCCCTTTAAAGGGATAATTTTGTGAATAATCCATTTATTCTCTTTTAATGAAAGCATACAACTAGGTATAAATTCTTTCCACTTTAAACAATTTTACAATGATGAAATCAAAAGGAATTTATATAACATACATTTTTTCAAAACAAAAGTAAGAAAATTTAAATTTGCAACATTAATTTCATGCATGGTAGTTTGCTAAAACTAGATCTCTGATATAGAAAAAAGGAAACTCAGATCCAGGTATTTTTTAAAATGTTTACTTTTTAAATATGTTTTATTGGTTTCAGCATTAGGATGGAAGAAGAGGAGAGAGAAACATCAATGGTGAGAGAGAATCATGCCTCCTATATCCCCCTCTACTGGGGATCAAGCCTGCAAGGGGCCATGTGCCCTGACCTGGAATCCAACATGACCTCTTGGTTCATGGGTCAACACTCAACCACTAAGCCACTCCAGCTGGGCCAGATTTAGTTTTAAAATATACTCTCTCTATAGTGATGGTTACCAGGGTTCAGGAGGTGGGAAATATGGGGAAATGCTGGATAAAGGGCACAAGCCTTCAGTTATCAGATAAATAAGCTCTGGGGAGCTAATCTACAGCACAGTGACTCTAATTAATAATGTATTGTGTACTTGAAATCCACTAAAAGCATAGACTTAAAATATTCTAATCACACACAAATAAAAAATAGTAACTACAGGGTGGACAAAGTAGGTTTACAGTTGTTTGTATGGAAAAATACAATAATTAATAAATAATAAGATAAGCATAAACTCTGGGTTTCGAGTATTCACAACTGTAAACCTACTTTTGCTCACCCCTTTATGTGAGGTGATGGATGATTAATTAACCTAATTGCAATAATCATTTCACAAAGTATATGTACGTAAATCATCACATTGTACACTTTTTTAAAAAATCTTCACCCGAGGATATTTTTTTCATTGATACGGGCTCTGACCAAGAGTTGGGGATCAAACCTGCAACCCAGATACATGCCCTTCATCGGGAATCAAACCCTGGACCCTTCCATGCACAGGCTGATGCTCTAACCACTGAGCAATGCCAGCCAGGGCACATTGTACACTATAAATGCATTTCTTCCCTCCCTATTGTGTTTATCTCTCTTCAGCTCCTACTTTTCAATTTGTGTGCAGTGTTAGGAAAATGGAGTTATTGCTATGTGTGAATTTAGCTAAAGATATTAATAAAATTTTTCTTATAACCTCCCTCTTCCCCGCCCAGTGGCAATAGGTCTTTAATTTTTTTTCCCTTTTTATTGAATTTACTGGGGTAACACTGGTTAACAAAATTATATGGGTTTCAGGTGCACAATTCTACAACATATAATCTGTACACTATATTGTACCTTCACCACTTCAAGCCAAGGCTCCATCCACCACCATTTATGCCCTCTATACCCTCTTCCACTTCTCCCCACCCTTCCCTGCAATCACCACACTGTTGTTCATGTGCATGAGTTTTTTTCTTTTTTCTTAATCCCTCTACACCCTCTCTAAATACAATTTTTAAAAACATACATTTTATTGATTTCAGAAAGGAAGGGAGAGGGAAAGAGAGATAGAAATATTAATGATGAAAGAGAATCATTGATTGGCTGCCTCCTGCATACCCCACACTGGGGATCGAGCCTGTAACTAGGGCATGTGTCTTGATGGGGAATCCAACTGTGACTTCCTGATTCATGGGCCAACACTCAATCACTGAGCCACACCGGCTGGGGTCCCCCTAAATACAATTTTATTTGTTAATTATACTTCAATAAAGCTGAAAAGAAGTTACAAAATAAAGTATACTTTCTCTCAACATGAAAAAGCTTCTCCATAATATATAGAATAACGCCTAACTCCTTAGCACATCATTTTAAGGCCAGATCCCTTTCCAATGTCATACCCCTCTATAGCCCCACTTACCCTTCATCAACTTCCAAGTGGGTGACTTACCATGACTTGCCATTCTCTCAGAAAACCTTGTCCTTACATGTACCTGTACTTTGCTCATGCGTCCATTCTCTTCTCAGAGTCTTCTCTTCTGCGTAACAATATTCTAAGTTGGCTCTAAGATTCAGCTCTAATTCCCCCTATTTCATAAAGGCACCTTACAGCACCTTGAAATTAACAACTATACCTTTCCCTCAATTTCCAGGGTGCATTGTTCATATCTGTTTTCATGTTGCCTGGTATAAGGTTAGCCGTTTCTTCCTTACTACACTGTTAATCTTATTTTTTTAAAAACACACACCATGCCGAAACCGGTTTGGCTCAGTGAATAGAGCATCAGCCTGCGGACTGAAAGGTCCCAGGTTCGATTCCAGTCAAGGGCACGTACCTTGGTTGCAGGCACATCCCCAGTGGGAGGTGTGCAGGAGGCAGCTGATCGATGTTTCTAACTCTCTATCCCTCTCCCTTCCTCTCTGTAAAAAAATAAAATCAATAAAAATAAAAATATAATATATATACACACACACCAGCTTTATTGAGGTTAATTCACATAGCATACACTTCACCCATTTAAAGTGTGCAATTGAATAACTTTTAGTATAGTTACAGAGTTGTGCAGTTGTGGGGAAGCATGGGACTTGGTTGGAAAGTCTGTAAAGAGGATTCTCTGAAAGGTCAGAGGTCCCTAGGGGGACCTTGCCGAAGGCAACAGCCCCTGCCTTGACTTTTCCAAACAAGTCTGAGCCCCCAGGTGTTTTACTGGAATCTCTATGTTTAGTCTTTAGACCCGATCTTGTAGAAGAATGTGCTTTCTCAAGGATACATATCCTGCTGATAGTATCTAATAGTTAATTTTAGTTCAAGCTGTTGTTACAATAAAAGCCTAAGGAGGCAGGCAAATGGGGCTGTTTGGTTCCTGTAGCCAAGCAGTCCCTTAGCCCTCTCTTTCACAGAAAACTGTGTCAGAGTAATCCATTCATCTGTCGCTCAGAGTCTGCCGGTGAGTCCTGGCATGCAGCCATCACCACAATTTTAGAACATTTTGTCACCCCAAAAAGAAATCCTATACCCACTAGCAGTCATTCCCATCCCCTTATCTCCAGCACTAGAAAAACATTAATTTACTTTCTATTTGTATAGATTTGCCTATTCTGGACCTTTCATATGAATGCAATAATCTAATATGTGATATTTTGTGTACATGTAAATCTTTTACAGGCAGAGACCAAGTCCTGCTCATGGAAGGAGGAATTAATGGACAGTATATGCCATAACAGAAAGAGAATGTTTGGAGCCACACAGACCTGAGTTTAATATCTCAATTCAGCTATTTACTGATTGTGTACGGTAACTTTGGGCAAGTCATTTTATCTCTCTGAGTCTCAGTTTACATATCTGTAAAATGGAAAGAACAATTCTTCTCTTGAATGATGGTTGTGAGGATTAGAAAGGGATATTTAAAAAGTTCTTAGAAAAGTTTTTCTCAATAATGGAAGGTTTATTTGCATTTACCTCTTTATACCCACCATAACTGGCATAGTAGATACATATTGATTGACTAACTAATAGATAAGTGATGAATAATTCTAATGCCTTTCCTTCAGAATGCCAATGGACTTTCAAAGGGTACTTTGCAGAAAGATATAGAGTTCCCAGAGCCAGATCTGTCCTAGAATATCTAAACTGGTTGTTGTTGTTTCTCAGTCATTATTCTCCCTCAGAGACTGGTCAATGGAGAATGACGACAGAGCCAATAAACAAATCTAGGATCTGTAATCAGAGAGGAGCACCTGGGTTCTGGCCTTGATACTGGCATTCTATGGCACTTTGAAAAATCAGCTCTTCCACCTCAACTCCTAGTTTTCATTTATATACTAGTGGCCCAGTGCATGAAATTCATACACGGGGTGGAGGGGGAGGTGGGGTGTCCCTCAGCCCGACCTGCACCCTCTCCAATCTGGGACCGCTCAAGGATGTCCTACTGCTGGTTTACAGGGACGGGGCTTAAACCGGCAGTCAGACATCCCTCTCGCAGTCTGGGACTGCTGGCTCCCTCACCTGCCTGTCTGCCTGATTGCCCCTTACCACTCTGCCTGCCAGCCTGCTCATCCCCAAATACCTCCTCGCCAGCCTGATCACCCCCAACTGCCTCCCGTGCCAGCATGCTCGCCCCCAACTCCCCCCCTGCCGGCCTGCTTGCCCCCAACTGCCCCTCCTTCTGGCCTGCTTGCCCCCACCTGCCCTCCCTACTGGCCTGCTCACCCCCAACTGCCCCTCTGCTGGCCTGCTCACCCCCAACTGACCCCCACTGATGGCCTGCTCACCCCCAACTGGCCCCCCTGCTGGTCTGCTCACTCCCAACTGCCCACCCCCGCCAGCCTGATCACCCCCAATGGCCCCCCCCCACTGGCCTGATCACCCACAACTGCTGTCCCATCCTGGCCTGATCACCCACAACTGCCCTCCCCTCTTGGCCTCTAACCGCTTCTACCTTGGCCCCGCCACCATGGCTTTGTCCAGAAGAACGTCTGGAAGGTCTCTTGGAAGGTCTCCCAGTCTAATTAGCATATTACCCTTTTATTAGTATAGATAGAGGCCTGGTGCAGGGGTGGGGGTCAGCTGGTTTACTCTGAAGGGTGTCCTGGATCAGGGTGGGGGTTCCCTTGGGGCATGGGGCAGCCTGGGCGAGGGGCCTGTGGTGGTTTGCAGAACGACCATGCCCCCATGGGGTGAGGGTCCCTGCTGGGTGGGCGTGGCCAGCCTGGGTGAGGGGCTGATGGCTGTTTGCAGGCTGGCCATGCCCCCCAGCAGGGACTCTTACTCCATGGGGGTGTAGCCAGCCTGGGTAAGGGGCTGAGGGCCATTTTCAGGCTGGCCACACCTCCTTCAGGGTGGAGGGTCCCACTGGGGTGCCTGGTCAGCCTGGGTGAGGGGCTGAGGGCCATTTTCAGGCTGGCCACGCCCCCTGGCAACCCAGGCTCCCAGCCACTCCTTCAGCGGGGACCAGGGCGGACGGGAAGCTTGGCTTCCTCCATTGCCAGGGGCAACCCAAGCCTCCTGCTTGCTCCAGCTCCATGGCCACTGCCATCTTTGTTGGGTTAATTTGCATACTCACTCATGACTGGCTGGTGGGCATAGCGGAGTGATGGTCAATTAGCATGTTTCTCTTTTATTAGTGTAGATACTTCATCAAATAATCATATCTGCTGTGCTTAATACAGGACAAAAGAAGCCTGAATCACACCTGGAAAATATTTTCAACATTCCTTAAAATAGAAGAGCAATACCATTTGAAGCATAAGTAGAAAAAAGTAGAAAAAGAGAAAGGCACAGAATAGCTATTGATCAAAGAAAAAAAACACCATCATAAAACAATTAAGTTATAGCTTAGAGATACCTAAATAAATTAAGAACCTTCACCCAAAGAATAATAAGGCCCCCTCTAAGGAAAGAAAGGCACTACCAATCTATACCCCAAATAAAGAGATAAAGGAAACAAGTCATTATAATAAGTTTAGCTGAGTCATACCTATAATAGAGGATATAATTATTGAATTAACAGCCTGAAAGAAATGGAATAGTCCGCCTTAATGCAAAAAGGGTGCACACATATTTCAATCTGTATGGGGGAGGGGGAGGAATGCCAGGAATTTTTAAAAAGAAAGATGGTAGTACAAGTTACATGAGTTTTCTGTAGGACATTTTATTTTTACGACCATAACCCTGCAAACCATGGGAATAATTAAGGACATAATCATTTAATTTGGAAACTGACTATTGAAATGGTTTCCAGTTTTATAAGAAAAAAAATGTTTCTGGAAACTTTTGCTATTTCAATATTTTTTATAAAGAGCCAGACAAATTACCTTCTAGCTAGAAACAACTGTGTAAAATTCAGATGTTGAAATATCAAACTGGAAATGCTTGAATTGATAAATTCTAGCCCTTACAAGCAGGCTGAGGAAAATTTCAAACATAGCCGTAAGGTAAAAATCCATTATTGGCATAGAAATAGGCTGAGCATTCCCATCTCAAATTGCTCTATCTCTTTAATATACCCTTGCCCAAACAATTTATCCCATGATGAGAAAATGCTTACCTTCTGATCTGAAGTAAGAGGGCCAATAGGTTTTTCCATCCACAAGTCTCTAAAAATAAGACAAAAAAGAAAATAAGAAGAAAAAAATATTGATTTATAATAGATACAGTTCCTTATAAGAATGATCTGGTCACATATGTTCATACACAAGTCATTTTAAAACTTCATCCCATAAAAAAAAAAAAAACACACAAAAAAAAACAACAAAACCTCATGCCATCATTTCACCTCTCTTTTGTGTAAACAAATATCCTTTCAGGAGTTAGAGACACTTGAGCCTCCATTTCTATAGCAAACGCTCACAAGTGGGAATAGCTCCTAAAAATCTCTAAGGATGTGTGCCCACTGAGAAATAAGATATTGTCTGAGTACTAGACTTGACATTGAGTGATGTATATATATTTTTTCTTGTCATTATTTCCAGATTCCATCAGACACCTATTGACTGTGCTTTCTAATAGATTCAAAAGTGAAGGTGACCTGAAAAACAGGCCCAACTCAGCTGCAATGCTCAGTTATCAATGAAGGGAACCAACGCCTGCGTCTTTGAGTTGGCCTTTGTGTAAGAAACTCACAAAACTAAGACAGATTTCAATACTGAGCCTCCATGAAAGGAATCCCTGTAGTGCTGGCAAGCTTGGGAATTAGGAAAAAGGTGGGAAAATTGAAGTAACAAAATATTGGCATTCAGTATTACACTAAGTATAACTGAAGTTAACCAAAATCTAGACCCCAAATAACAAACGTGATACTCACTGAAAGAAATAAACAAAAGATAAACATCCTCCAGTGTAAAATGATAGCACAGAAAAATTGTTCTGATTCACCAAGCTTCCTAATCCTTTTAATATTCATAATTATGTTGGTTCTTGCCTAAGCATTAAATGTGCTTATTAAATTTCTCTCTGACAAGCCACACAAAAGTAAGGCTTAGTGATCAGATTTGTTTTTGTGCCCTAACATTCCCCAAAAGTTTTGTTTAAAGAATTAAAAATCTACTGTCCAGGCTAGACTTTTGGCTTATCTTAGATTCTTCCAGTGATTTGTTAATTTACTAAAGTGAAATGCATGGTTGTTGTTGTTGTTTTTTATTATTTCTCTCTCTAGTTTTTCTTTTTAAACATTGGAACAATAATATGGTACCTATAATTTGCCATAACAGGGTTATGGTTAATGTTCTGCAGACATTAGCTTGTGGAGAGTCTTCTGAACAAATATAAGGAGCCATTTTATATTGGAAATATTGGTGTAGAATATTGTAGTAATAGTTTCATGGTGCCTAACAGAGCTGAAAGTCATAATTACACATACACTCCAGCCTTCAGAATTCCTTGTTATTGCCCACAATCCTTTCTACTTTTCAAGACCAAAGAACACAACTGTCTATTCAGTTTTTTCTCATTTGACCCCAGATAATTGACGCATATTCTGTTGAAACCCTCTTCTGAGACCTCCCCTAAGATTCCTGCCTACAAGAAAGAAATAATAAGCCTCAAGACAAAGGACCCAGCCTTGCTCTCCCTCTGAGGAGCAGCCTGCATGCCATTCCCTTCCCCTTCTTCTTACCCTACTTCTCCCATAGGCATGCATCTCCTAAACTCTTGCAACCAAGGGAGCAATGGGCAGTGGCAGCTTGTCCCAAGCTAACCCTGAACCTGTTCCCAAGGCCCACTTTACTCTTATTTCCCAGAGAGCTAAGACAACCCAGCCTAGGCTCTCCTGTTGCTTCTTCTATGCTAAGCCCTTTCTTGTTTTACTGTTCCCAGCTTTAAAAAAATGTTCCCTCATAGTCACCTGGACTCCTGCTGTGAAATTGTTCCTGCATGAAGTTAAGAACCCACACACTACTGGTCAGTCCTAGGCAGACCCACTAAGGGCCAAGCCCCCTTTCTGGTAACATTACTACTCAATACCACTGAGTTTTGAGAGCATTATTGTGGCATAGCTAACTAATAGAGATGGTGTCCCCTTAAAGAATATGCACCATTTGCTAGAGTACTGTATGAGTTATCAAAGCAGACCATCCTATATAATAAAAGGCTAATATGCAAATTAACCAAATGGCGAAATGGCCGGTCACTATGATGCCCACTGACCAAGGGGCAGATGCTCAACGCAGGAGCTGCCCCCTGGTGGTCAGTGCACTCCCACAGGGGTAGCACCACTCAGCCAGAAGCCAGGCTCACTGCTGGCAAGTGCAGAAGCGGCAGTGGTGGGAGCCTCTCCTGCCTCCGCTGCAGGCAGGCAGTAAGGAGCTAGGGGTCCCGAACTGGGAGAGGGATGTCTGACTGCTGGCAGGCCAGGCTGAACACCCCTCTCACCCCCGCCCCCCCCCCCGCCCCCCCCACCACCAGTGCACGAATGTTGTGCATCGGGCCTCTAGTACTTTATAACTATTGAATGAATCAATTGTTTAATTGAACTCAGTAGATTACCTACTAATGTAAATGTGTTATTTGTGTGATGTTTCCAGTGCTATATGATTAAAATTGAGGACAATTTTCTGAAACAAGACATTTTCCTCCTTAGGCAAAGTGTACCATGAAATGTAATGTTTGAAATTGTATTTAATAAGAAGGTTTTCTCCCTTTTCCATTGTTGTTTAGGTCCTTTGAATGCCTAGTGCTGGCATTTTGGGCAGAAACATCTGTAAACCAGAACCAAATTATTTTTCCTTAGGCAAAGGGCATAAGGAACTCTTCATGGGAGCATTATGTGAGCTGAAGGAGAGAAGGCAATGAGCATGACATCTAGCCATGGGAGTCTGGGTGAGGTTTCATAATTTGTATTTTCAACAAGTTCCCAATAGATGCAGATACCATGTAGATTGTGCCTGCAGATTGCAGATTAGATAAATGGAAAGAAATTTGGCAACCTGAATCATTCAACATGGTATGGGCATCAGTCATTTTTTATTTTTTTACAGAGAAGGAAATGGAGATAAGTGGTGTACTTTGTAAGTCAATTAAATAACAGTTGGTTAAAAATTGAGACAGACTCATGAATACAGAAAGCAGACTGACAGTTGTCATGGGGGAAGGTGGGAGCTGGGTGAAATGGATGAAAGGATTAAGCAAAGAATAAAAAAGGAAGACTCTTAGACAAGGACAACAGTATGGTGATTGCCAGAGGAAAAGGGGGTGTTGGGGTTGGGGAGGTACAAGAGAGTAAAGGGGGGATAAATGGTGATGTAAGTAGACTCAACTTGGGTTGGTAAACACACAATACCATATACAGATGATGTATTGTAGAATTATATACCTGAAATCTATATAATTGTATTAACCAATGTCATCCCAATAAGTTCAATTAAAATTTTTTTTTACTTCTTATCTCATAGAGATGCTATAAACTTTAAATGAGGTTATGACTATAAAGTGGTCAGCACATTGCCTGGTATATGAAAGCACTCAATAATGTTATAATTATTATTACTATGATTACTATTTCAGTTTTCTTTTAATTAATTGTAAAACTCATCCAACATAGTCAGTAATCACCTCAGTACCTTTGTATGTTATGTAATCACTTGGGTCTGAGTTTATTTATCTGTAAAGTGATTGGAATAAATGATCTTTAATATTTTAATCTAGACCTAAAAATCTCTAGATTTTGGGGCATTTTTGTTGTTGTTGTTAATCCTCACCCAAGGACATTTTTCCATTGATTTTTAGAGAGACTGGAGGGGAGGGAGGGAGAGAGACAGAGAGAGAGAGAGAGAAACAGAGAAACATCGCATTGATTGGTTGCCTCCCATGCTTGCTCAGCCTAGAGCTGGGGATCAAACCTGCAATCCAGGTATGTGCCCTTGACCAGGAATTGAACCCAAGACCCTTTGGTGTGCAGGCTGCCACTCTAACCACGGGAAACATGTGCCAGAGGTAAAAATCTCTAGTTTTACATAACAGGAATCAATCACATCTGTCTTAAGGCTTTATACTCACTGAGTGTGCTCCTCTTTCTGACCACAACTCTGATGTCCTGAAAATCTTGTTTCTTATTTGCCTTATCTAAATTTTTTATCCTGTGGAAAACATTTTTTTTTTTTTAGGAAAAAATAGATTGAACTTCTGATCAGTCTTTACTCCTATTTATGCCTGGGAACTTATAACTGAGGTACTATAAAGAGAAAAACCCAAACAGGAAAGGTTGTATTTTCTGTTCATAGGGTCACACTTTTCCCATTTGTTTTATTTTTCTGAGGCTTTCCTCAAGAAAATCAAAACCCCATTAACAGAAGTGCTACGGAAAGGAAGCTGCTATTGTTTAATAATATGGCTCTAATCATAATAACGTGACAGATTATTTATCATACCCTGAAGAGAGGAAATCTCAAGTTGTTCTAGGTTTAGAAACTGAAAGTAACTCATTAAGATCCACTGACTTCACAAAGGATCAGTGTCTAAAATTCTTAATAATGACATTAATATTATCAGTATAACTTCACTTATACCATGAATAGTAACTTAATGATGAAAAAGCAAAACAGAGCAGAAACAAAATGCATGATTGCTCAATGGTGAATTTACCACTGACTCTCTGTTTGTGTTCTTTTGAAATGTTTTGACCAAGTCTTTGGCTGAAAGTTCTCTTTTTGCTGGGGAATGTGTCCTATGTGCATATTGCCTCTTACCTGTGCAATAACCCCGCTCCTGCAACACCAGTTTTCTCCCTGCACACGGAAATGCTGTGAGTTCTCCCATCTTAGAAAAATCAACACCTCTCGTGGTCCCACAGCCCTCTCCGGCCATTGTCCTTTTCTGCTTCCTTTTGCAGCAGTGCACCTCGTAGCACTGGATCATCCACTCCCTCCAGCTCTTGTTCCATCTTGAGCAGACCTCGATCAGGGTCTCCTCCATTACAATAAAACTGCTACCTCCTTGGTCACCTTTAGCTTCTACATTGCCAAATCACAGGTCAGTTCTTGCTGTCAGCTGATTGTCCCCCCCTTTTGAATTACTTTCTCCATTTGACTTCCAGAGCACTGCCTGTCCTTCTGCCTCAGTGGCTATTCCCTCCTGACGTTCTTTCCTGAATCCTCCTCATCTTCCTTAACCTAACATAATGTTGGAATTCCCAGAGTCAAATCTTCAGACCTCTCTTCACGGATTGCATTTATTCTCTAGATGATCTCACTCCTCCTATGGTTTTCAATGCCATCTATGTGCAGATGAATCCAAAACATGTCTAAGTTCACACCTTCCCTGACCATTCTTCCTGAAACAATACCCCCTCCTGTCATTCGCTGTTCTTTTTTCTGCTTTATGTTTCCATGCAGCGCTTACATTTTAGCAGTGATTTTATATTATATATCTATTCATTTATTTGTTTATCATGACTAGAATGTAAACTCTCTTAGGGCAGGGATTTGGTCTTGGTCCCTGCTGCATCTCTAGTACCCAGAACAGGGTCTGGTATGGCAAATGCTGAGTGTACAATTAATGCCAACATTCATTCTTTTGAATTGTTCAACACCCATTTGTTTTATGTAGCAGTGCCAGGTAAGCAATGGCTGGAACTCTCAGCGTGGCTCACAGCAGGCTGCCTGAGTTATGTACCGTGCAGCACTCCAGGACGAAGGAGGTTGAGCTGGGGGGCACACTGAAGGGGGAGGCTGGGGAGCGGCAGCAATTCCAATTTGTGTCCAAACCAGGGAATGGCAAGTCCAGGCCAGTCCAATGTAGCTGTTGGTATAGATGGGGGAACACTGGGGTGGGAGGGCCTGAACTTTGGGGCACAGCTTCATAACTATCAGGTGAAGAGTGCAGACAACAGGGCTCCAAACAGCAAATAAGGCTATCCAGGGAAACTAACAGATGTCCTGAAGGAGAAGAACATTTGCAAAGCCTGCAGGAGACCTCGCTCCTTAATGCCTGTTTTCTTCATCTCAGTGTAGGATCAGGCTGTCTGCAGATGGACTGATATTCCATCCCATATCAGATGTGGGCTGGACTGGGAGACACTGGGAGTAACACAACGGCAAATGAAACAAAACCTCTGCCTTCAAAGTTCCGGGGGACTTATAGGACATGATAAGACAACTAATAGAAGAGCATTACGTAACATTTAATGTGCTCAGTGGAGCCATGGAATCACAGCAAATTATATCTGTAAAGAAGGTTATTTCTGGATTGTGTTTAAACATAGAACTAGTCTCTTGGGTACAAGAAAAAGAACAATCTTTATCTGCAAAATGTAGGATTTGAACAGAATTTTTTAATCTTTCCTTCCTGTTCTAAATTGCTATGACTCTTAATTCACATGCATGTGAACCCTATATAGATACATATAAAGACACAGATAATGAACTCTTATTAATTAGCACTTTGCTAATTTGGAATTTATGATCAGCTGTCAGAGTGAGGCTAGTTGAATTTTAATTTTACTTTTGCTCTCTATCAGTGGCGTCAGTAGCTTATTCAACACACGGTGTAAACAAATTATAAAAGGAATGCTCACCAACTGTAACGAACAAACTGTTTTCAAAGTGTTCAGAGCTCCTATTTGTAAACAAATAGCTGCAGTGGAGGTCAGCCACTGGACTAGTGTTTTGATACACTTCAGACAGATTCCTGAGCTAAGGCGCGCTGAAACAAGGCAGGGGTGGGGTGAAGGCACCAGGTCCCTGACCCTCACTCATCTTAACCAGGAGCCGCAGAAATCCAAGTTTGACTTGATGAAGGGGAAGCTAGGGGAAAGTGTATCCAGAGGAACCAGCACCTCGCTGCGTAGTTCCTGAACTGACTAAGGTATTTTTTGCTCTGGCCAGTAAATAGGGCATGTAAAAAGTAAGTAACATGAAAGAAGTATTCTTCTTTATTAATAGGTTATTATGTAAAATTCACTAATTTAGAAAAAAGATTATTGGATGCTGACTGTGCAAGAGGCACTTTTATATATCCTTGTTACATTACAGATTTTTCAGTATCATGTGTTTATTTCATCCACAGCTCTTTACTTTTTAAAAATATATCTTTATTAATTTCAGAGAGGAAGGGAGAGGGAGAGAAATAGAAACATCAATGATGAGAGAGAATCATTGATCAGCTGCCTCCTGCACGCTCTCCACTGTGGATCAAGCCTGGAACTCGGGCATGTGCCCTGACCGGGAATCAAACCATGACCACCTGGTTCATAGGTTGACACTCAACCACTGAGCCACACCAGTTGGGCTGATCCACAGCTCTTTAAAATATGTTAGAAGAACAGTTCATTATTATACAGTTAACTCTAATGGGAATTTCTATTTCATTGCCTCAAAAGGCTGCATGTGGACCTCAAAGGGAAATGGAAATGTTATCAGAAATAGAAACTAAGTTGGCAAGGGGAAACTAAAATTTAGCAAAAGCATTTAGGACTAAGGTCAGAAAAGCTAAAGTTCAGAATGAGATGCAAATTGTAAAAAGCCAGAAGGAAATGGAAAAACATATTCTATACACCACACAACTAGGAATTTTCATCATACCTAAGAAAAATTATTACAAAGTGAATTCTGAACAGGAGATGGATAAAGGGAGCAGTAATAGGAGTCATACAACCCATCTGGCTGAGTCAAAAGACTAATCAAGACAGGCCATAGTCCTCAATCTTCCTTGAACACGTTGAGATAATTTCCAACTTCCTGTCTTTCCTAATGCTGCTCTCCTCACCCCCTGTCTGACTTTTCAGATGCTGTTCATTCTTCTGAGCCATGCTACAGTTCAGCTTCTCCTCAGTGAAGCCCTCTCCAACTCCCACACCCAAAACAGCAGTCACTTTCTGGATATCTGTGAACCCTAACAAGACACAGTTTACCAATACATGGCTCTTTAATGGGGGTTGAGTTCTTCATCTGGATTAGACTACAGATTCCTTACTTGTAAGACTTATGCCTTAAGTTTTTTAATGATTTATGAACTTGCTTCTGAGAAAAGTCTTACAAGATATAAAAATTAGATTACATTAATTTTATATTTAACGAATTGCATTTGTTGAACAGAATAATACTGTAGGAAAATGAAAATATCTTGGAAAATTTGGGATGTATGGTCCACAGTATCCATTGCACTGAACTCCTTAGAAAACATAAAGGAGCACTAAAATCTGTGTGACTGGTATATTGATTGATTGATGAATGGTAATA